>NC_081560.1:4855615-5102551 GCF_022355385.1 Mustela nigripes | reverse complement strand
GGGGGGGGGGGGGTGTTCAATTTAACAAGAGGCCCCCGCAGAACAAAGCAACAATTCGGGTGGGTCTGGCAAAGAGAGGAGACAAAAGCATCCTAAGGGGGAAAAGGCATCCACACAGAAACGCACAGTCACCATGCACTCGGGGATCGGCTCGGGGAGGGAGTCCGCTTACTCAGCCCCAAGTGGTCCTGGAGGTCTCTGCCTGCGGCTGCGGATGGCAGGTGCCCGGCTGCAGGACGCTGGCCCACGGGACTCCGGTGCTGCAGACCCAGCGCTCCCAGGGCTCCAGGCTCCGACAAATCCGGATGCCGGCTCCGGCTCCGCAGGCCCATGAGAGAAGGGGTTTCCCAGCCCCCTCAGCACAGCCGAGTTCTAGGGCTCGGCGGCTCCCGGAGCCGGAGCTGCCACCGCCGCACGTCTGCAACAGATGGGGACCGGGGCTGGGCGTGTTCCCAGTCCCCCGAGCGGCACACCGCGCAGACGGCAGACAGCATGAGCTGGCCCGAGACAGCGCAGGCGACAGTCTTGTTGGCTGGAGCCGCTGGGCTGCTCAACACGCAGGCAGAGCGCGGGCAGATCCCCTCCGTGACGGGCCCGCAGCCAACTGTCATTACCACCTGTGCCAGCGGCTGCTGGGGAGGCAACTCCTTACTACACAGGCAAGTGAGCAGGAGGGAGGGCAGAGCCGCGGCTCTTAAAAAGACAGGCAGCAGGACAGATGAAGGCAGGCCGGCCAACGATGCAGCAGGGGCCCTGCTCGGTCCCCATGACACAGCTTCAGGGGACACGGCGACTCCCTGGGGAGCCCTGCGCTTGGAACAGGAGAATGCAGCCTTCTCTGGGGCAAGGATCCCGGCGGAGGCCCTTCCCACAGGCTCTGCTGGGGAACTTCCCTTCGGAAACCGGGCCTCCACCCGGCCCTCACAACCTGCAGCTTCTGGAAGGCAACACGGTCCCTCCCTGTACAAGCAGCCTCGGCTTGTTTTCCATGATCCTGAGGCTTTGACATCCGTGGCCTTGCCGACCTTGGCAGGACTGCCCGCCCTGGGTCAGCCACTCCCTGGAGAGAGGGAATGGCTCACCTAGGAGCCTGCCTTTCAGAGGCAAACCAGACCACCCGGAGTGCACACACCCTGACCGCCTCCCTCCCGGCTCAGGTGGTTCAAACCCGCCAATCCCAACCCCACTGGCCCTGCCTCACCCGCACCTTACCCTACCCCAGCCTTGTCCACCCCTCCCGCCTCGCACCTCCTGGCCCAGACCTGGGCCTCTCTGCCTGGTCCCGCCTGGCGTGCGGAGCCCCGTCTCTAGGACCTAGTATGGTCAAGTTCTTCCTTCATGAGAGTCATTGGGTGTCTGCGTGTCTTATCGTCTCTGATTAAAATGAATCCTGGGTAGCCTTTGATGTGGCAGACGAAGGCAGGAGAGATATTTATATTAAATTTCCGGACGACCTACAGCCCACTGACAAGTCCTTGCAACAGGCAGAGGGGCATTCCTCTAGGGACTCAACTGCCGAAGGTTGATACTTTGCTAAGGGCAAAAGGCAATCCTAGCCCAACCCCAGGATCCTGTAAATCTACTTTAAAGTATAAAAATTCCTTTGGAAATTTCCTTTATCCCTAAACCCCCCGAAGATAGGTCTTGGCCATCACCTCCCAAGCATATGACCCACCATCCTTCTAAAGAATGTCAGAACGCGGGTTCGACTGGACGGTAATAAACCTTTCCCCACCATAGCTGGTCCCCTCCAGGTCCTGGAAAGCTTGCTTCCAAATCCCTTAGAGATTATGCTATCCCTAAGCCCCTCCCAACTTGAAAGTACATAATTGGGACACTCTTCAGGACCCACGGCACTCTTTCTGCCCCTGGGACCTGTCCCTGTGCTTTAATAAAATCACCTTTTTGCCCCAAAGATGTCTCAAGGATTTTTTCTCTGTGGTCGGCTTTGAACCCTAACGTCTTCTCTATATCACTGTCACACACATCCCTGGGGAGTGCGCACGCTGGTTAGGAAGAAAATGGATTAGGAGAAAACAGGGGTGGGCGGACCTCCTGGCTCCTACGCTGATGTGGAAGAGCGCAGGACTCTTGATCTTACAGTTGTGAGTTCAAGACCCACTTTGGGTGTGCAGATTACTTATAGACATTTAAAAATCTTAAAAAAAAAAAAAAAAGGAGAAAATGAGGGTCCTCACGTCAGCAAGGTTCACTTTTAAACTCACTAATGACTTGGACTTTTCAGCAGGGGAGAAATTGCTTCGAAAGACAGTGAGCGACTCAGGGCCGCAGGTCTACAGGCCGAGGTGATGTCTCCCAGGAAGAATCTGTTCTTTGGTCTAAGTCAGGATTTAGCTGGCAGATATGTGGTTCAGGAAAGGGTGACCTCTGTGAATGACCTCTGGGGTGACCCAGGATGCTTCATGGGGAGAAAGGAACGCTGCACGGCTTCCAAGGCTCATGAAAAGACAGCTAAGAGTTTGGGACTTCGGGGTTGGAAGTCTGTGGCTTTCTCAAGGTTCCTTTCTGCCCAGAGGGTACGGGCTGGTCCCTGGAACCCAGTGGTCCATTCTGAGGTCTGAAGAGGGATCAGAGGCATTGGGCACGGGGCCAATCTTCCTGGGCACTAGGAATCCTGGGACCTACCTGGGAAAGTCACCTGAACCTGAACACTGCTTTCCTGACTGTAGAATGAGCAACATTCTCACCTAAAGGACCAAAATGCAGACATTCTGTGACCATAGCTCAGATCCAGGCCATTTCCCTGAATCTCAGGTCTTCCTCTGAGAAAATAATCTCAGTGAGAACACTCACCCTGCACATCTCCCAGGGGTGCTGCTGGGATAACGGACGAGCAAGCATCTGGACAAAAATAAGCAGCAGCTCGGGCTGTACGGGGTAACTCTGGAACCAGAGGGCCAAGTTAGCGTAAACTCATGGCTTAGCAAAAAGCTGGTGCTGCTTAGTGACGAGTGGAGCCCCCCTGGCCCCCCGCCCCGGCTCTGGGACTAGTGGTCCACTAGAGACCCAGCCAACCACAATATTTCCTCCCGCTGGTTCTGGAACTTGCCTTGCTGGGTTAGCTAGGCTTGTTTTATCTTGTGCTTTATTCCAAAGTATACAAATAAGCCTGAGAAAAAAGCCTAATTAGTTTTGCTTGGAATGGCTGCAGATGCCAGAGAAATGGGCTTCACCACGCAGAGCGTTGGGTGGCATCTACACTAGGCAACAAGTGCCTGCGGATGACTGGTGGGGTGTGAGTGGCCTCCTGCGGTTCTGACCACCAGTGATCCCACGGGCCGGGCACCTGGCATCAGAGCTCGAGGAGCATCAACAGCCCCTCTCCAGCCTGCAAGCTACCAACCCCCAAAATGCTTATTGCTTTCACCTGCATGGGTCCTGCTCCCCAAATCTCCACTGTGCCCTGTGTCCCTGCTTCTTCCTCAGGCTCAGAGCTTTTCCACTGACTCCCAACTCCATGCTCCCCTGAAGGAGAGGCCCGGGGCATCAAAGACATTCGTACAGCTGAAGACCACCATCCATCTCCATCGACCGATCTCTGGTCTTGGGGCTGTCCCTGCCCGTGGGACATCCCCTCTGACTCACCTCTCCCACATGAATCTTCCTAAACGCGGCTCTCTCAGCATTGCCCTCAGCACCCTCACCAGACCCAGAAAGACAAAGCAAAAAACAATATTCAGGCAAAACCCAGAACACTAGCTCCATGCCGCCTGCCGAACAAAGCCACATTCCGCAGTAAAGGAAACCGGGCCCATGACGGCCTGGCCCGCGGCCACCCCACCTTCCAGCTGCTCCACTTGCACAAACCTGTCACCCAGGGTCCTCGTGGGCCCCGCGGCCCCCCATGCCCACACACTACCGATTCCACAGTTTCGCATCCAGAGTCCTCGTGGGTCCTCTCTACTCCTGACGGGCTTTGCCCCCCAACACCCGTAGGTGACTCCCCGGCATCTCTCCCAGAACGGATTTCTAGAGTGTCCTCTAGTGCTGGGTTCTCTTAACTTGCACAACAGGTAAATGGGTAAAGTAATAATTTTATTTATTTATTTTTTATCAACAAGGAACTTGTAACTCAGAGAGGCTGAGTTGCCAAGGTTAAGGACACAGCAGGGACAGCGCCAGGATTTAATCACGGGTGCGTCCCCTCCAGAGCCAGGCTGGGTTCTGCACTGTTTTACTAGGCTCACACCCCACCGCCTTGTGTTTATTTCTTTTGCTTATTTGTATCTTCTGGTTTCTATCTGCAGCACAGGCTTATTTATTGCGTGATTAAAAATAAGAGGATATGGGGCGCCTGGGTGGCTCAGTTGGTTAAGCGACTGCCTTTGGCTCAGGTCATGGTCCCAGAGTCCCGGGATGGAGTCCCGCATCAGGCTCCCAGCTCCATGGGGCGTCTGCTTCTCCCTCTGACCTTCTCACCTCTCATGCTCTCTCTCACTGTCTCTCTCTCTCAAATAAATAAATAAAACCTTTAAAAATAAATAAATAAAAATAAGGATATGCTCATTCTTGAAGTTGGAAAGTTCCCTTTTAGGGGTCTGTCTCAAAGAAAATCCGAAATGCAAGTGGAGGTTCGTGCACAGCGGTGGGGCACGCAGCCGCGGGGAGGGCTCTGACACCCCCACCATGTGCGACGTGGAGTTCCTGTCGAGTGTGCTCTGATGAAGCCATGCGCCGCGGGGTAAGGAAATGACAGCGAATCACGGCCGTGCCTTCAAAGGCTATAAGTAACATGGGAAATGTGACAGGAAAGCCCCAAATTGTTCCTGCATGATCTCAGCTGTGTAAGAGCCACCGAAGGCTAGAAACACTCACCCAGCCCTCGCCCGCCCCAGTCATGGGTAACGGACCTGGGTTCGACTTCTGAGAACCCCAGGAATCCATCACAGACCTTGCCGGATCCCAGGCCACCTTCAGCCGCGAGCCCACAGGCCAAATGCCGCACACCAGACTCGTCCGGTGATGAGGCACCAAGTGCAGGAAAGCAGCCAGCCCTAACTGCAAAGGGACTCCCAGCCCCATGTCCACACTGGCCACGGCACCGGGTCCGTGGGTCACGCTGCTCGCGGAAGCCGGCGGACTGACAGCAGCTGCTCAGCAAAGCCTTATCTCCTTACTCTTGCAGGTGGCAGGTGCTGGCCTGTGCTCAATCCTGGGGCTGCCGGAGCTATGCGTGGGGAAGCCAGGACACCGAACCCACAGGGCTCCCCGGGCCCGGCGCCCAGCTCCTGGCTGCACGAGCTGCATGTGTATTTCAGCCGGGAGCTCGGCAGCCCGGAAGAGGGGGCATGGCACAGTGGTAGCACGGAGTTGGCTTAGCCGTTGTTGGAAACAGATGTCCTGGAGGGATGCTGATGGGTGGGGCATGTCACTTTGGGATCCCATTCCTACAGCCTTCCTGCATCTGCTGGCGCTCTGCATTATGTTGGGGGCAGTCTGGTAGCTCCTAGAACATTCCAGCTAGGAATCAAGATAACAAAGAGGACGACTCAGCACATCCAACATCCTTACTGAAATCTACACCAGAAGACTTCTGTATCAGCTCAAGAAATGTCAGAGCTCTTTTCTCTCGGTGGAGTGAGTGGTGTTCAAGGTTAAGTGCATGCTAGCTCAGGCTGGCTCAGTACGGACGGCACGGGCACCAGCACCTCCGAATAAGCCAGCTAGAAAATCCACCCAAGGTGGCGGCAAGACTTCCTTTGAGCTACAGGAATAGGTTGTACCTGCCGCCTAAAATCATCTGTGGGATCAGAGAGGGAGACAAACCACAAGAGACTCTCAATCATAGGAAACAAACTGAGGGTTGCTGGAGGGGAGGCGGGTCGGGGGAGGGGGTCACTGGGGGTGGCAGTGAGGGGACCACGTGATGTGATGAGTACCGGTGTCACTTGCAATTGATGAACCACTGACCTCTACCTCAGAAGCCAACAATACATTATATGTTAACTGAATTTAAATTAAAAGAAATAAGTTTTAAAATAAACAAATAAAACAAAATCATCTGTGGGGCTTTGGCAAACTCCGGTCTGAGATTTCCTTTCATAGTAACAAACCGCCTGGTACCAAGGCTGGAGGGGGACACATGGCCTCACTCGCCTCCAGCACTGGAGGCCGTCACAGTGCACCAGGGCACCGGATGTCTGTCGGCTCAGACACATGTGCCCTGCTGCCCCTCACCAGGTGAGGAGCTCGGCAGCCCCTGGACTGTGAGCTCACGTGCAGCCCATGTGCTCCCATGCTCTGGTTTCCATGGAGAGGAACCAGAACCAAACCCAGTCCCCCTAAGGGTAACCCTGTCTCCATCCTCACAGCCAAGTTCTGGACTCCCAAAGGTCTGCGGAGACTTAGACGACTTCATGGAGCCGCACGTGCAGATCTGCCCTCGGGCCTCTGTCTCCCCGACCTGAGTGCGGGGCAGGCCCCGAGCCCCCTCCCCACAGAAGCCAGCACCGTGTGCAGACCGGGGTGCGTTGGGGTCCACCACCTGCCCTGTTATGGGGCAGCTCCTAGCTCCCAGCTAAGCCAGCGAGCAGAGGAGCTCTACATCCAGGCGACCTGTTGGGAAGTGACCTGCGCCCCAGGCCACGCAGCTGGGTGCCAAGAGGACCAGGACCTTGACCCCTGAATGGACAAGGAAGGGCTTGGCCCTGCCTGCCCGAAAGCTCGCCAGGCTCGTTCCCATGGCCCCATGGTGACCTCTCCAGACTCAGTCTGAACGAGTCCAAGGTGTGGAAGGTCCGGAGAACAGACGGTGAGCAGGGAAGGACCGGCCATCGGTGCCGGCGGCCAAAACGGTGATGCACATGGAGGCCGCATGGGCGGACCGGAGGTAAATAAGACACACGCATGCACACTTGCACGCACGTCCGCACACTTACATATTTGCCTGTCAAAGCCTGTGTGGACCTCTCTTCCTCTCAGGTTCTTCTCTGAGGCCACCTCCAGCCCCACAAAGACTCCCCCACGTCTCCTGTCCCGGTTCCTCCACCGTCCACCGCGGTAGCTTCTCGGGCCCGCCCCGCGGCTCTGGGGCAGTACACACTGGTGTGAACACTCCACGGCCTCTGTGTCATCCAGGGTCCCTGGCTGGCCAAGGAGAACGCGCTTCAGATCCAAGAAGGGGGAGTCCAGCACCGGGATGCCGTGTCCTCGCCTTCCACAGAAACCCCTCGGCACCTGGGAAGCCCGATCTCCTTTTTCATTTTGTCATTAAGAACAGGATGGGCGTGAGGAGCCTGGGGGGGTTCAGTGGGTTAAAGCTTCTGCCTTCAAGCTCGGGTCATGATCCCAGGGTTCTGGGATCAAGCCCCACATCGGGCTCTCTGCTCAGCGGGGAGCCTGCTTCCTCCTCTCTCTCTGCCTGCCTCTCTGCCTACTTGTGATCTCTGTCAAATAAATAAATAAAATCTTTAAAAACAAAAAACAAAAAGAACAGGATGGGCGTCTCCCTTAACCCCATCCATGTTCCCTCCGTCTGTCCCCACAGCCCTCCATGGCGCTTGCTCCACACCTCTTGGGGGTCCCTCGAGAAATACTCATAGAGCCCCCAGCTACAGAACCCAAGAGAAACAGAAGACAGAGAGCCCTGACCTCGGGGACTTGTGTTCTGGCTGGCAGAAAAGTCAGGGAGACAAGGAACAAGCAAGCTTAGGGTTGATACTGTACAGACAGCAGCCTCCGTAGAAGTTTCCAGCAGTGACAGCTTTGGAAGCAAAAGTGCTTCCTGGGGCACCTGGGTGGCACAGTTGTTAAGCGTCTGCCTTCAGCTCCGGTCATGATCCCAAGGTCCTGGGATGGAGCCCCACATCGGGCTGCCTGCTCGGCGGGAAGCCTGCTTCTCCCCCTCCCCCTCCCCCTGCTTGTGTTCCCTCTCTCTCTCTCTGTCAAATAAATAAATAGATAAAATCTTGGGGGGGGGGGAGAAGAGCTTCCTGAAAAGAGTAAGGTTGAGGCTGAGGGTTTGAGAGGTAAGCAGGAGCAGGTTAAGAAAAGCTGGCATGGACGCGTCCTCGCACTTGTAAGGCTCCCCAGTACAAGCTCTCTCTCCCGTCCCTGGACACTCGGCCAATGGAAGACTTCAGGCCACCAGAGCTTCTCTCTAAGCCCAAAGCCAGGCTCGGCGCAGTCACCGCTGAATGCCGAGGGGCTGAGCTCGGCCATGTCTGGCAGGTGCTCCAGTTCTGAACGTCTGTGACCTAAAACAACCTCAAAGCCACCACAGGACAGAAGGCTCTGGGCTGCCCAGGTGGTAGCAGGCAGGCTGCGGCCGAGCACGCAGCAGTCTTCCCAATTTAATTGAACCAACACAAATCACACTGGGGCATAAAGCAATTTTCTCCTCCAGACTGCCCTCCACAGCCATGCCCCCAGGCGTGTCCTCTCTCCGGCCGGACTCATCTTCCTGGGCAGACCATGAAGGGTAAGAGTCTCCACTTGTCCTTCCAAGCGGATGCCACTTGCCTACAGATTCCAGTTCCGGTTCTGCCATTGACGAGCACTGTGACCTTGGATAAGCTCAGAACCTCTCTGTGCCTCAATTTCCTCTTCTGTAAAATGGGATTGATAATAACCATACCTGGGGTGCCTGGGTGGCTCAGTGGGTTAAAGCCTCTGTCTTAGGTTTGGGTCATGATCCTGGGGTCCTGGGATGGAACCCCGCATTGGGCTCTCTATTCGGCATGAAGCCTGCTTCCTCCTCTCTCTCTCTCTGCCTGCCTCTCTGCCTACTTGTGATCTCTGTCTGTCAAATAAATAAATAAAATCTTAAAAAAAATAATAACCATACCTGCCCCACAGGGTTGCCATAGGTGATGTAGGTAAACAGACACACACGTAGGTGCGTCCACACATTTGTTTTCTAAATACAGAGACACGGCTTGGCACATAGCGTGGGCTCAGGGTGTGCTGGCTCTGAGTCTCGAGGGGGGTGAACAGGGCCCGGGAGCTGACAGGAACCAGCAGCCAGGGAGGCAGGAGGGTCCATGTTAATGACGTGTGATGCAGGTGTCACAGGAGCCCGACCTGGCATCTCATGCTACAGCAATTGCCGTTGGAGACAGAGCCTCAGAGACTGAACGTTAGGGCCAAGTAGGAAGTGGTGAAAGGTAATCAAGAGAAAGTTCCAGAAACACACGCCTGCGATCACCTCTGGGGCGGGCCTGGGGCTGGAGCTGAACTGGGGATGCCCAACAGGAGTCTCTGGCAACGGAAGGGGCAGCAGGACCTGGAGACGGGCTTGGATATGCCCGCCACCTCCTTGACTGGACCCATGGTCCAGGGTTCAAGGAGCCGTCCCCTGCTGACACAGACACAGGCTCTGCCCTGGAGAAGCTTTTGATTCCTGAGGTGGGAACCAGGCATGGAGCCGCAGAACACACTCACGGGATGACTCGACAGACATGTGTCCCGTGTGCTCAGGGATGACAGGTCCGTTTGGGCTGAAGGCTCCGAGCCGGGAACCAGGAAGTGGGCTGGCAGGACGTGACCCGCTGCCCCCGTCGGTGCTGGGGGGTCCCCGGGGACAGGGAGAACCACCAAGCCACACAGCCAGGCTTCCTTTGTTCTCAGAAATTAATAGCTACTGGGGACTGGGAGAACAATGAATCCACAACAGAAAAATGTCAGCCCGGATTTTAAAAAGCAAGAACAGAAAAGTAACCTTCCCGCGTGCATCAGCCTTGGGGAAGCGGAGCCTCTGCCAAGCACGGGGCGTCGCTGTGGACGTCGAAGCATCCGGAGGACCTCGGGGAAACCTGGTTCTCTGCTCCCGTCTCCCCTCCCCTCCCACACACACAGCAGGAGGAACGTGCCTCAGTCCCCCGGCCTGCTCCCTGACCTCACGCCACTTCTGCGCAGGAGCCCAAGGCCTGAGCCGGGTCCCCGGGGCAGGGGGGGGGGTGCAGACAGTCCCCCCCACCCCGACCCCATGCGGCCAGACGTGGTCCTACAGCACCTGCCCGCAGACCTCCCCGGGAAAGATGGAAGAATGGATCGGGTCACGTCTCCGGGTTTGTCGGCCAAAGGAATTCCACTTCGTGAACTTTTCTGAAAACTGAATGAGCACTACAGCTCTGGCTAAAATTTCTTAAACATGTTCACAGTTTTAAAATAAGTTCTCAGAATGCATTACACCCTTCCTTGCTGTCGTGGGTCGGATTGTGCCCTGACCCTAATGACCCGATACCTCTGAACGTGACCGTATTTACAAAGAAGGTCTTTACAGAGGTGATTGCGTTACAGTGAGGGCACCAGGGTGGCCCTGGTCCAATGGGACTGGTGGCTTCAGAGAAAGCGGAAATTAGGACACAGACACACAGAAAGGGGAGGAAGGAGCCAGGGGAAGACAGCCTACTGGGGATAGGAACCCAGGAGAGAGGCCTGGAGCAGATGCCCCCTGAGGGCCATGGGAGGGAGCACAGCCCTGCCCACACCTGCATTTCAGACTCCCGACCCCCAGGCTGTGACGTCCCAGCTTCCCTTGCCCCGAGCCCCCCACGGGGTGAAATTCTGTACAACCACCCCTGGAAACTACCACACGCGCTTTTCCCCCCGCTTTGTGTTTCAACAACTTTATTAACATAGAATTCACAAACATATTCACGGTAAGTTCACCCATTTATTTTTTATTTATTTATTTTTTTAAGTTCACCCATTTAAAGTGCATGACTAAACGGTTTTTAGTACATTCACAGGACTGTGCGACCCTCACCACAGCCCATTTTAAGACTTTTTCATCACCCCAGCAAGGAACCCCACGCCTTGTGGGCCGTCACCTCCACTCCCCGGGGTGCTCCCCGACTCCCCGAACCACTGGGCTCCTCTCTGCGTCTGCGGACTCGTCCGTTTTGGATGTTTCCTACAAATGGGATCATTCACCGTGGTCCTCTGTGGGCTCAAACTTTCTTAACCGGAATAAGCTTAGGTATGCAAACATACGTCAGCACCTCACGGGGAAACCCGTCGGCTTGAGGATCAGAGTTTGAATCGCTCCATGCCCTTAAGTGGGTTTTTTCACCTGTCTGACCCAGAGCCCCCCCACACACCCTCGTCCGGATCGGCGGGGGGCTGCAGCTTCGGGGCTGGGGGATGCGGCCTGCCAGCGCTGGTTCTAGCCACTGTCAGTGTCACTCCCCTCCTCGTGTCTTGCAGACTCGCTGCCACTTCCTTAAAGTTGTCATTTACCACGGAGACGGCACTGGGATACTAGGCAGGTTGGGCCCCGGGCGCCCTTCCACGGAATGCCACAAATGGCGGAGCTTTCCTAATAATTGATGAAAAAAAGTTTTCTGCCAGGTAGCCCAGTGCTAGGTGCTGCCCGCAGTGGGTCGTTGCTGTTTTAACTTGATTCTTCCGGCCCCCTCCCCACTATGAGCTTCTAAAGATAGTCTTGTGTTCTGTTTTTGTTTTGTTTTTAGATTTTATGTATTCATTTGAGAGAGAGAGAGAGAGCGTGCACATGCAGGGGGAGAGGCGGAGGGAGAGGGAGAAGCGAATTTCCCACTGAGCAGGGAGCCTGACGCGGGGCATGTTCCCAGGACCCCAAGACAATGACCCGAGCCGACGAGAGGGGCCCACCTGATGGAGCCCCCCAGGCGCCTCCCCAAAGACATTCTTGTTTCCGGAAACGTCTCATCTGCCACCCTGTCACAGAAGGAGCCTGACCGCCATCCACACACTGTGACCAGCTCGTCACCCACTGGCCAGTTAGTGGGGGGAGACGCTAACCACAAGCTCTGTGATGGGGACCTTCACCGCCTCCCTCCAGCCTTGCTGGCCACGCTGATGAGGCAGAGGAGAGCAACTCCTGGGGGGCCCGGGCGCCATCACAGGACACCTGAGGGGTGTGCGGGAGCCGCAGTGACAGGCGGGAGAGCCAGGCCGGCTGCAGGAACGCTCCGTAGCGGGAGTCCCGGGGCGGCTCCGGCCTCGGTCTGGGAGCACTCGCCACGCACCAGGCATGGCGCTGAGCATAGGGCCCTCAGCCAGGAACCGGACGATATGGGGTCTGGGACCATCAGACTATCGGTCGCCTCCCCTGCCCCAGAAGCTTCACAGCTCGACCATGTCAGAGGCTGGTGGGGGAGGGGGCAAGATTGACACCCTTGGTCTGTTCCTCGAGCTTCCTCAGCCTGATCCTGGGGTCCTGCACCAGGGCTGGGCCCAGAGGCAGGCCCAGAGCCGCTCCAGCGGGTGGGAACTGGAAGGGAGGTCAGGTCCACTCCTGGCGAAATCCTTCGTCTGACGCTCTGAACCTGGAGGGACCATCAGAGGCCCCGGGGGCCCCGTTTCATCCAAAGCTAGATACCCAGATTCATCTGTAGGGCTACTGCCTCAGAATTTCCAGGGCTGAGAACAGTGGTTCAGGGCGCCAAAATGCACCCTAATTAAGAACCAGCCCCTCACGGTGAAGGCAGGGAAATAAAGCGGCAGTTCACGATCATTTGTCCTCAAAATGGAAGGTGCCTTTGGGAAGGGAGACAGGAAGTCAGGAACTGGAGCCTTCCCTTCCCGGAGGAATCCAGTTTTGAATCAAAGCCAACTAAAGAGCAATCGTGTGGACTTTGGGTTCTCAAGGGCAGTGCAGTCCGTCGCTCTGGGTCCGGAATGCGTAGACTGACTCAGAAGCCTTCGTAACCGGCTCTGGTCAAACGTCCCAGTTCAGGCGGCACTTTGCTCCGTGTCATTCTGCCTGTCTCCTGACATCCAAATTCGGAGAAGGGAGAGATGTGGGGCTTGTGCAGGCTGTGCTAACACGCGGGCGTGTGTGGGCGTGGCAGAGGACTGCAAGGGGTCCGGGGCCACGGCTGACAGGGGACACAGTGGTCACTCGGGAACTGCGGGCGGACCGCATTCTCTGAATTGTCCTGAGACCACGGTGGCCCGGGTGGCCCCGCCCTCCGACAGACATCCCTGCTGCACACCTCCAGCCCCGACGTCAGGCCCAGCAGCATGGCTGGCTTTTCCCCAGAGGAAGGCACCTCACTTCCCAAGGGAAGATTTGGAAGCTCTCCTGTGTTCTAACACTCTCTCATCCCTCTGACCTCGAGGACTCAGGGACAATGGCTCCTGCAGCTTGGGTCCCTGGAACCAAGAGGACACACGGACTGCAAGAGAAACAAACCTCCATCATTGCTGGTCACTGAGATCTGGGGTCACTGGTTAGCCCTGTGTCCCCTAGCTGGCACTCACCGCCACTGCATCTCCTCCTGTCTTTCTTCAGAGACTCCCTCTCCCTGCGGAAGCCCAGCTGGCAAACTTACTGGGGTTGGAAATGCACCTTTCCTGGCCCATCCTCCGCGACACCATTTGAGTCAAGTCTGGATCACGGGGGCCTCTGAGTGACAGCCCTGAACCCAGATACAAGGCGATTCAACAAATCTACTCTCTTACTCTCAGATTATTAATACATTGTACGGTTTGCATCCTCTGTGACGTCTTAAGACAGTGGTATGACAATCTTTCTGTAAATACTCAATCCTTAAAGCAAAGGCAGACACACGTGCTCTCTCTCGGCTGGGTTTAATCCGACAGACGCATACTAGTCGCTCACTGTGTGCCAGGTGACTGGGGTACAAAGATGATGGTCCATGTCTGAGCCCCTTAAGCAAGTCCAAGTTCCAGGGGAAAGAAGACATTCGAGACAGGTGCTTTTGCCTAAACGCCTATTTTCTCAGCCATCTGTCTCTCTCCGGGCTCTCCTCAGGCCCAGCCCTCACCCAGGAATTCACTGCACATTACCCTTTCCTTGGGACAAATGGGTTAGGTGAAGGTCTGCCCAGGGTAGAGACCCTGCAGCCTCAAATCCACGCCACTGCTAGCCAGGCCTCACTTCCTGCCCCCACCCCAGCACTCCTTCCCTTCCCTTTCCTGCCCACAATTGCCTCCAAACAAAAATTAGTAACCGAGCAACCAGTATATCCTCGGCCAGTAATGACAGTGACCGGCTAACTCTTGGTTTGCCCAAGATTGATCAGATTTTAAAACAGAAAGTCTCACATTCCAAGAAATCCTCAGTCCCTGGTGAACCCAGACAGCGGGTCCACAGAAGGGACTGAGGCTATTACCCTGTGCCCCCCTCAGACCCCTGCCTCCCAGGAGGCAGTGTGCACCTCTGTGCGTCTGTGCACACCACCCGCCGGGCCTCCCACACCCATGCCCGCTTCCTTTCTGTCTCTCCTGACTTCCAGCTCCACAAACGCTGCCACTTTCCAGCCCTTTGGTAATGGAGGAAACACCCCCCTGACCTTTCCCTTCCTCTCGTGGTTTCATTTATTTGGTAAAAATTAGCCCTAGTCATTGAATGAGAAGAGAGCCAGGGACTTGTGTCCATCAGGAAAAAGTAATTACTGTCACCGAAAACAAAAGTTTTAAAGTGAAATTAAACCTAAGTATCAGTGTCCTCCTGTCCCTGGTCATGTCGAGGGTGTCTAGAAGGATTTGGAATTCCTGTAACGTTGTCTATTTAGCTCTTTTTCCTCTTTCGAACAGGCTCGCTTTTCATAAAATGCAGCTTTAGAGATAAACAAAACATCACTATAATTCCATTTTGCCTCTTGCTTTTAAATCCCTATACTCACGGCTCCCTTCACCCAGCAGAGAGTGTTTCCAGCACTGCAAAGCCACATGACGGCAGAGACTAAAGTCATGAAAGGTCATGTTTAAGCCGAAGACCACTTTACTGCCCATCGGCCAACAGAAACGAGGATCAGAGACAGCTTAGGACGGGAAGCCAGAGAGCCAGAGAAAGCAGCGGGGGAGGAGGGGTGGGGGCAGAAAACACTCAAGTCAGCTCAGACATTTGGCTCCAAACTGCCCGGTTCCCACTAGTTCTCAGCCTCAGACATGCCTCATCTGGGGAATTAAAAACAACAACATCAGAGTTTCTAATTACATTCCCCTGGGGAGCAGCTGGGCACTTGGGAGTTTTAAATGCCCCTCAGGTGAGCGCCATGTGCAGCCAGGTTTGAGATGTACGGCAGTTAAGACCAGGGAAAGTAAAACCACGATGCACCAAAACAGGTGCCCATCTTACGCAAAGAGAGAACAGACCAGTTCCTGGGTAGAAGCTCGGGCTTTTCCCAACACACGTTTCTGTAGAGATTTCTTGAGATGGTTTTAAGTAAAACCTGGATTACCGTAGCCTTTCCTGGCATGGCTTCCGACACCAGGACCCGTAGGTCCCTGAAAGCAGCCCTGGGGGGGGGTGTCACAGGGCCCCCTAGCCTTGTGCTGCTTCTCCCCGATGCTCCTTGAAGCCCGAGCAGAGGCCGTGAACCCTGCCTCACCCTACCTTACCCGCCCTGCTCATCCTGTCCAGAAAAAGGCCAGGGGAGAGATGCAGGGCAAGACGAGCCTGGGTTCCGAGCTCCTCAGAAGGAGGGTGACTCGCACAGGATCGGGACTCTAGAATAACGAGCCCCGCTGCCCGGGGCAGCCCCCCCACCGGAGCCCTGAAATGAGTGCAATTCCTGTCCGTGGGGTCCACACTCATGAGGAACGGCTGCATCTCCTTCCCATGAAGCCTTGAGGCAGGACCCGAGGGTCAGGGTGGCCTTTAGCGGTCCTGAGAGGAGGATGTGGGGGTGGACAGCAGCACGCACCGCACAGGTGGGGCGCGGCTGTCCTCGAGAGCAGGGCCGGCACCGGAGTCACCGGGCCTCGTGCAAGGCCCGATGAACAGCACGTGCTCGGCAAATATTTGTTGAGGGAGAGAACGAGTCATGTCTGGAGGAAAAAAAGAAACAAATGATGAAAAGCTCATCTCACTAAGACGACAGGGACAGAAAGTCTGG
Source organism: Mustela nigripes (assembly GCF_022355385.1). Lineage (NCBI taxonomy): Eukaryota > Metazoa > Chordata > Mammalia > Carnivora > Mustelidae > Mustela > Mustela nigripes. The sequence goes on along the minus strand of NC_081560.1, from coordinate 5,086,739 downwards.
AAAAGCAAACGTGAGAGAAAAAAAGGCATTTGTGCAGATTTTGGAAATGTCCCTATCCCTTTCAGGGCCTTCAGCCTCATGGAGATCTCGATGGGCAGGACACCGCCAATACGTGCGCTCCTGGGGGGCTCCTAGGTGCTCTGATGGGGTGTGCGCAGTTTTGGCCACAACAGCAAAAGCGCAGGTAACAAAAGACAAAAAAAGAGATAAATTGGGCTTCTTCAAAATTCAAGGGTGGCATGCTTCAACAGACACCAAAGAAAGGGAAAAGACAAGCCCCAGAATGGATAAAAACACACTCCAACCATGTAACTGATAAGGGATTTGCGTCCAGAATGCCTAGAGAATTCTCAAACTCGACAGTGAAAAGACAACCCGATTCCAAACAAGCACGGGGGGTGAGCAGACATTTCTCCAAGGGAGATTTGCAAATGGCCAAAAAGGCCAGGGAAAGCTGCTCGACTCCATTGGGCACTACGGAAACGCCGAGCGAGAGCCTGAGGCACCCCCTTACCCCTGCGAGGACAGCCACAGCGAAGAGACACACGGCAACGGGTGAGGACCGGCACGAGCCAGGAGCCGAGGCCACCGCTGGGGGCATGTTAGGCAGCTCCGCGAAAGTGGAGCAGGGAGGGACTCCACCTGCTCCGGGGATAAGCCGGAGGGAAAGGAGAGCACACGTCCACCCAGACACCGGCACGGGAACAGTCGCAGCAGCGTTTGTCCCCACCGCCAAAAGGCGGACCGACCCACGATGTCCCGTGACGGATGAACAGACCAACGAAGCCCCCAGAGGAGGAGGGCAGCTGCTGGGGCTGCACCACGGTGACGCACGGAAAGAGATGGTGAGCCAAGAAGCCGGGGTGAGGACCGCGCTACAGGACTCCGTTTATCCAGTGCCCGGAACAGGGAAATGTGCGGCAGCAGACAGTCCTGCCCTGGTTGTTTGGGGGTGGGGACGGACGAGGGAACCGTCAGTGACGGCCTCGGCATCAGGGGGCTCCCTCGGAAAGGGTGAACGTATTCTAGAGCGGACACGGTGATGGCTGCACAGATCCTGAATAGCCTAAAAAACCACTGAATCGGACCCTTTACACGGGTGCCTGGTGGCTCTGTCAACTGCATTCAGTAAGGCTGTTTGAAAAAAAGAGAAGGTGTTGGAAGACCCCCAAAACGGCGGCACAGCAAGGACCCTCACACCTGCATGTCACCGGCCCAAGCGGCGGGAACGATGATGCAGGACAGAACGTTCTATCAGCCAGCCCGCAGGAGAAGAGGCCACAGGCGCGTTCACACGTGGCTGCTGCAAATGCATATGGATACGCCCCTCCCCCAGGGAAATCTGGCGACAGGTCATGGGTGCGCACGAGCGTGCATGGGAGCACATGAGCACACGGGACCCTGTCTGCATCCGTGTCTCCGTCCGGGCCATGGAATGTGCCCAGGCCCCGCCTCCCCCGGCATACACCACCCAGCGGGCTTGGCTCAGCATCCTCGGGAGACCTGTCACTGGCAGGCACGAGACTAGCTCGGCTGAGTCACGGATACCAATCCAGGGGGGCTGTGAGGGACCAGAGGGACCACAGCCTTGGTCACGCAGAAAACAAGGGAAAAACAGGAAACCAGGACAAGCCTGAAGGAGGAAGGGGTTGGGATGGTGTTTGGGAAGATGCGCTGCCATTATGGGAAAGGCCACAAGAGGCTCTGCCTTTCCTTAAGGTCAGAGACTGTGTCTTCTCAGTACTTCACCAGGTGGATTCCTTCAGGAGAGGTTTCCAGCAGGGAGAAGTGCAAGTGCAAAGGCCCGGAGGCAGGAGGAGGCAGGAGGAGGCAGGCCTATCCGCCACACAGCAGTGGCCCATGGGGTTGAGGTAATCAGTGGGGTCAGAAACACAGTGAAATGATACCCATCTGAACACAACAGGGAGCCACTGGAAGGTTCTATCAGGGAAGACATGATCGTTACGACCTACGTTACATGATCTATGTTAACAAGACATATTGTTACACAATCCCTCTGGCCCAGGACAGTAGGGGGCAAAGATGGGGACGGTGGTCAGTTCCAGGTTGGACCCAGCCCACAGGTGACGGGGAGGGACAGGAGAAGTGGACAGGAAGACAACTGGGAGGAGACTAACGGGGTCCTGGGACAGTGGCCTCGACAAGGTGACATCCCAGCGCCATGTGCTCCCGGGCACCCTCCCAAAGGTGAGTGCGTGTCCCCAGAGAAGCAGAAAATGGTTCATAATCATACAGAAATAGTCCATATAGAATTAAGGTGTATAGAAATAGTTAAAACAAATATTTTTTAGAGATTGGGAGCTGTCCTGAGAAAGGGGGTGATCCGGAAGTCAAGACAGGTTGGAGAGGAGGTAGAAGGTTCTCGGCCAGCAGCGAGCTTTTAAGCATTAGCACAGTGGTCACTTCCCTTTAAGGTGCTAATGATCTATGAAGTGCTCCTTCTAGCCACGACCTTGACCTAGTCCTTCCCTCCGGCTCCTTGGGCAGAAGGCCCCTCTGAAGGGTTAGGGTTAGGGACCCTGGTGTTCCCCCGCCCCGCCTGCAGCACCCCCGTGGGGTGCTAATGGCAGCTGCTCCGGGCAAAGCAGGCAGGAGAAGAGACCTCGGTGAGGGCAGGACTGGTGTGAGAGTCCGGATCAGAGTCTCCATGAAGGCTTGGGGCTCCAGGGCTGAGCACGGGCCAACCCAAGAGGGTGTAAGGAGCAGGAAATCCTACAAACTGAAATCCACCTTTCTGCCCCTTCCAGGTGGCCCGTCCATTTCTAGAAGCCTGGAGGCCAACTCAGAGCTCTAGGGCACAACGGGCTGGGGTCAGCGGGGGCCGGGGCATGGTCCCATCATGTGGCACTGTTCCAGAGTCTGCAGAGGGCCTGGTGTCCCCTTGGTCCCGGGCAACACCAGCTCTGCCAGGCTGTCCCCTGCCCGTCCCCTGAGAAGTCACAGGCTGTCACCTTGGTCTCGGGCAAACACGTTTCCTGGACATGCCCTGCTTGACTTAACTGGAGGCAAGGTCCACATAAAAAAGAGCGGGTTCTTTCAGTGCCAAGTCCGTAGACTTGCAGCGGCCAGATATGCAAACCAGGCCGTTTCCTAATCGTCTAGGAGTGGAACACGATGTGCTTGCTCATAGGCCCCCACCCCCCGGCCACCCAGCGCTCCCCAGACCAAAATCTACATAGGAAAACAGTTTTTTCAAGAATCAAAACAGTAGTAATTTTCTCAGTCCTGAGCCAGTTACAGAGACTGACCAGAAAAAAGGGAGGGAGGAAGGAGGAGCCACAAAGAACGGAGAAATCAGAGCCGACCGACACAGGCAGCCGTCAGACCCGGATTCGCGCCGGGTTTGCAGTTAAGGCCCTGCCCGCAGCTCTGTGCACACACTCCCTGCCCCAGCCCTTTGGGCCTCAGTTTCCCCGACCTAGACAATTACGGTCCATGAATCTGCTCCTTCTGTTCTTTCTCACTCAGCAAAGTCATTTTCGGAGCCGATTCTGTGTAAGGACAGTAGTGTTTACGATCCCAGAGGCCTGGGGCACACCTCGCTCCTGTCTGATGCTCTGACACTGCTTTGTGGTTTGCCACACACGTCACCTGCACCATTTATCCCTTCGACGAGGGAATAAGGCTGTGAAAGAAGCGCTGCCTGGGGCTCTGGTCACCCCCTTGGGGAGGAAGGCGATGGGAGACCTGGTCCCGGCTTGACCGGCTAGAGCTCCGTCCGGACCCGAGGTGCCGGACCCCGAGCTGTCTATCACACACCTGCGATGTCACTGGGCCTGGAGACTGGCTCATACCCCAGGGCGATCTCTGCACCAAGCCCATGACACCGTAGGGGCCAGGAACACGCGGCAGGGCAGGCCGAGGGCACTCGCCCAAGGACTCCTGGGAAATGGGGCGGGGAGGGGGGCACGAGAGGGAGACCTGACGTCCCCCCAGCACGGCGCGTGGAAGCCAGGTGCCTACCCTCTCTGAGCCTCAGGGTCCTCAGCTCTCAAATGCGAACATTAAGTGAAAGAACATAAAATGTCTAATAAATGCAAGTGAACGTAGGACTGGGAGATTTGGGGTCCGAGCTGAGTGTGGGTCCTGACCCCAGGGCAGGGGGTGTGGGGCGATGCCTGGGGCACAGTGCAGCGAAGGGGGCTGGGAGAGAAGGGGAAATCCAGCCTACGAGGGCCAAGAACACATTCTCAAGCTCACTTCTAAGCACTCTCTATACCAAGTTCCTTCTTAAGTGAGTTGTCAGTCTTAGAATTCAGGGGCAGAAAAAAAAAAAAAATAATTCAGGGGCAGGTGCACCCAGAGGACAGAGAGCAGGTCAGCGGTGGGATGCCCTTGAACGTCCAGTTCCGGACAGCGCCGTGGAGTCAGCTCTATCTCTACCGACCAGTCTGCTTAGGTCTGTGCAGGCTTCGGAGCCCACACGCCAGCTGCCTAAATCACGCCTGTCCATACGAGCACATACTTCCCCATGTGTGCAAACACACAGGCATCGACACCTCCATATGTGCATGCGATTTTCTGTACACAGTGCTCTGGGGCACCAAGTGTTTTGGGCGCAGGGCCATGCACACGCATGTCGTGCCCACGGACAACAGGTGGGCCACCCATCCGGAGCCTCTAAGAAACCATGACGCTGGCACCTGGGAGCAAAGGGAATCAGGCGGGCAGCAGGGCTGTGCTTTATTTTGTTAAGTTCTGAAGCTTGTGTGCGTCAGACACGGCTTCCCAGCCCCGCGGGCCTGCCCTTTGGAAGGACTGCGGCAGGACAAGTCATCCAAGTCAGGCTGGGCTAGGACCCGGCTGTGGCTGTTGCAACACGTGTTGCTTTCACATGTGTTGCCCTGTTGCTGTTTTCCCAAAAGTTTAATAAATTATGTCACTCCTCCAAAAAAAATTCTGGAGCAAAGTTAAAGTGATATCTCGCTAGGGTGCTTCCAAAGAGAATGAATGGGCTTGTCCTTCTTGTTCTGGGATCTGGGATCACACGGCCTGTCTCCGGGCACGGTGGGGTGAGGCCTCCCGAGGAAGTTTCGACTGGAGCGTGAGACCACTTAGCACGAAACAAATTAACAAGATAAATTTGTGGAATCAGCAGCCTCGAGGTCAGGAAGACGTGGACCCCATTCAGACATCTGGACCAGAGCCGCTGCTCCTCTTTGGTTAAGAGTAGATGGAAATCTACCCTATTCTCATCTGTCCGCTGAGGAGCCTCGACCTCAGGTGCCGACGCCCTTAGCCTAGGGCCGGGAAGCCTGAGAGGAAGACACAAGCCTTGGTCTCCAGAGGCTCCCAGGGGCCATGGAGAGCAGGCCACGAAGGGGGCGGCAATGGGCCCCAGGGGCACTCCAATCTGTGGCCCTGGCTCCACATCCGGCCTTGGACGGACTGGCTGAGAAGCTTCTGGACATTTCAGATTCCAAGGCCTCATCCTGAACCTCGACTCTTGGTCAGGGTTGGGAGGGTGGGGGTGCCGGTGGACGGAGGTCAGTCAGGAAGCAAGCGCAGAAATCCGTCCTGGCCCTCCCCAGCTCCTTTCCAGCAGCCCCACACCGTGTAGGACGGGGAAGCCGAGGGGTGTGGTGGGGCTCTGGGACAGTTAGGGCAGCTCCCCTCAGAGGCCAGGACTCAGGTTTGCTGTCTGCTGGTGACCTCTGGGCCTCAGTTGACTCTTCTGTAAAATGGAGAGATGCTACTAGGCTGTCTGCCATCTCTGACCCCAGCCCAGTTCTCGGGTCCTGTGGCCCTGTGAGGTCAGTGGGCTTCCTGGAGGAGAAGGGAAGAGCTCGACCACTTAACAGCGGGGCAGGACTGGTGAGGCAGGAAGACTTTCCCAACCAGGCGAGGCTACCTCCCCGAGCAGTGTTTTTCAAACACTGGTCCCTCCAGTAGGTCCTAAAAGTCTCTGAAGTGGGCCACCCCCCACCAGCTTTTAAAAAATGAAACACAACTGAGTAGGGACAGTCCCAGTGGCGGGAGCACACGCGAAGGAAGTGTAAGCCAGTCTTCTGCTTATCTCCCCCGCAGGCCACGGTCTGAGCAAATCCACAGCAAGAACTCACACTTCCGTGTGTCTGTCGCCTGTGTCTATCCCGCACCAAAATGCGAGCCCCGAGCACGAGGGATTTCCGACAGTTCTGCTCCCTGAGAGCCCTGGCATCTCAAACAGGGCCTGGCACCAGCTACACGGCGAGAAACACGTGTTGGGACGAATGAATCAGTATCGTTTCGTGACGAGGCAGGTTGGGTGCCCAGGAGGTGAGAGAGAAGTAAAAGGAAAGGTGGTGGGGGACATCCTCGGGCTTTTGCCCACCTCCACCCGCCTCACAGGAGGCGGCGGCCAGGTCACCGGACACCGAAAGTTGGAGGCCGGGGGTGGGTATTTGCCAAAACGGTGTGTTGGGGCAAAGGACCCACCTAGGAGGTCAGAGTCCTTCCGGCCCCCAGGGGCAGGACTCCCAAGCTCAACCCCACGCGGAGCCGTTCTCTGGTGGCGTCTGCTGCTCCGGGCCCCTCCGCCGTCCTTCTGGGGCTGGGCTCTCTCCCACGAGCCAGAGGCCCAGCCAGCAGAGCAAAGACGGGAGATCATCCCAGCGGAGGGCCAGGAGGGGTCTCTGGAGAGAGGCTGGCCAGCCGAGGGCAGGGAGCCTGGAGGCCCCGGGGTGATTTTAGGCGGGTCCCTGACAGACTCAATTTACCCAAACGCTCCCGGGTGTGTCGTCACAGTTTGTCAGGAGTCACACTGACTCTCCATTTCTGCTCATTCTAGGGAGTTTCTTGTAAGAATAGATTTAAGAGGGGCGCCTGGGCGGCTCAGTTAGTCAAGGGTCTGACTCCTGGTTTCGCCTCAGGTCACGATCTCAGGGTCGTGAGGTGGGGCCCTTCACTCCGCATCCTCTCTCTCCCTCTCTTTCTGCCCTTCCGCTCGTGCCCCGCCCCCTCAAATAACAAACCGTGAAAAAGAAAAGTAGATTGAAGTTAAAAAGTAGTTCTTCGATAGGATACAGACTGTGCAGGTTCTGTGAATCACCACAGTTTGGGGCTAACTTATCCCACGATGCTGCCTCAGTTTCCCTGCAGGGTCAGGAACTTAGGACCCCTGAGGGAGATGGTATTTACAGACCAGGCAGGAGAGCATGTGTGTGTTTATCCGTGAGCAGACGTGTGTAGCTTTGCGTACACGTATTTATGTGGATGTCTGCGTAGCTGTCTGTACTGGTGTGTGTGTGTGTACACGTGCAGCTGCGTGTGCGTGTAGTTGTGCGTGTGGACACAAACGCGTGTCTCTGGAGCCGTGAGCCTTCTTCCAGTGAGCTTTGTAAAAGGAATCCCACTCTTGCAATCACCACAGGTTTCAGGAAATAGTATGTTCTAGCGCATTTTCCATATCTGCACTTTCCCAGAGTTCGATCTGCGGACGTTTCCGTGACTGTTCTGTGAAACGCGGTCATAGACCGGGAAGGCCCACCAGAGCCCGCAGCTGGGAACGGGATCCCGTTGTTTTGCAAGGGAACTTGTGTCTCCGTGACACATACCGGGTCCCTCCCTGCTTGCTAGACTGTTCTCTTGCAAAATCACCAGGGCTCCAGTGACAGAAGTGGGCATGGGGGTAAAACGTTGGGCAGAGGTTCCCATGGGCCAAGCTTGGGTCTGCGGGGCTGCCTGTGAGGGAAGAAGGGGTAGCCTGGTTATGGAATCTCGTAGGGAAAACGCTGGGACCTTGCCAGAAGATGGTCCCTCGGCTGGGGCCTCGGGCTCCCTGGTGTCGCGCTGGGCGGCGAAGCCGGGGACAGGCAGGAATATCCCTTCTCGGCAAAGCAAGGAAGGGGAGTCCCTGGGCCACTGGGGATTCCCCCCAGCCAAGGATCAGGTGGGGTTAACCAGTAGGGGCGGGGGCAGGGGGGCCGCCAGGGTGCAGACGAGGGTTAGGTGAGCTGGTCTGAGGTGACCTTGCCTCCACTGTCAGCTCTGTTCCTTTTTTCAAGCCATATCGTCACCGTGGGACGGTGGCCCCCTAGCGCCTCCCACCTGCCCACTGGGCAGGATCTAGTTTTTTTAGGCTCTTGAAGCCTGAGCAAGCTGCACCCCCTGGACTCAGACTTGGCCAACTCCATCCCTGTCCTGAGGCTCTGCCATCCTCTGAAGACACAGCTCCTCCAAAGTGACAGGGAGCTCGTCCGCTAAGCTGAATGGCAAAGGACGAACAGCACGCCCCATGAGGGCTGGCCTGGCCCTCTCCCCACCCCCAGCAGACCCATCTCCTGCCCCACATGGGAAGTCTTTTCAGGCAGCTTTCCTTCCAGACACAAGGCTTCCTCCCTCGGTGGCAGGCCAGGAGAGAAGGCGGTGCACCCCCTGATGTCACACTAGCAGGAACCCGCTAGGGCAGGTGACACTCCCGCAGGCCACTCACAAGCCCCCCAAATCCAACGGCTCCTCTCAGCCAGGTGTTAACCATTGACCAGCAGCCCACTGGCCCTCAGACCACGCTGTGAGGGCGGACCCTACCCCCCCCCCCATCCGGGGCCGCAGAGCCAAGCTGCAAAGGCCAGGCTTCCCAACACGACTTGGGAGCCCAGACCAGACGAAACCCTGGACAAACACCTTGTGCGTGTGGATCATCGCAAAATGTGAAAACAAAACTGAGCATCATAAACAACTTGAAGCTCCCACTCAGTGAGCACACATCATGTCCTGTGTCCTCCACACCCCTTCTCAGGTGAGGAAGGGGCGGCGGCTGGCGGGGCCGCAGGGGGCTGGCCCGGGCAGGCCCGGGGCCTGGCTGCCTGCTCCCACGACACTCTTCCCAGCAGCGTCTGCTCCTGAGTAAGAACTAATTACTGTTTAGGAAGTTGTCCATGATCCCTGATGGAAACGGCAGAGTTGAGCCACATCAAGGGAGAGGCGTGAGCACAGGCGCACACCACCGCCTTGGCATGCTCTTGGGCCTTGAGAGGCGAGCTGCTTAGGGAAAGGATTTCCTGACAAAGCATCTCTGGAGAAAGTTCTGGCGGTCAGAGGGCTCTCCCACCTTGCATGGCTTTCCTGGAACTCATCTGCTGGAGTCCGAGGGATCTCCAGACACCAGAGGATGGCTGGGGAAGCTCAGGGTCAAGGCAGTTTGACCTGCCTCAGTTTCTCCTCTGCCTAGAGGGCCAGGAGAGCCAAAGATAGAGGGTGAAGAGGGACACAAACCGTGCTGAACCCACGTCCTTGGGCGGCCAACCCAGGACCACACGGGGGCGAAGGGGGGGCTCCAAACCACAGACACGCATTCTCGCCCAGTCCCGGAAGCTGAGAGGCCCAACTCAGGGGTCGGCAGAGCTCCTCTGGGAACTGGAGGGAACAACCCTCCCTTGCCTCGTCCAGCCTCTGGTGGTGGCCAGCACTCTGTCTCTGCCCCCTCCTCTCTGTGTTCGTGTTTCCTCTTCTCAAAAGGACACAGTCCTACTGGGTGAGGCGCCCACCTCGTTATCACAACCCGTTCCATCCGCAATGACCTCAGTTCCAAATAAGGCCACAATCTGAGGTCCTTGGACATATCTTTTGTGGGGATGCAATTCGGCCCACGGCACCTGCTACTGCTGGGTGTGGCCAGTCTGGGGAACCCCACTATGGTCACAATCCAGTGTTCTGCCGCTTTCCAGAAAACAGTGTAGTGATCGCAAAAAGGGGCACCGCCGGGCTGAGGTGCCCAGCACAGGGACCCTGGGCCCCGGAGGGCAATCCACAGGCCCGACATAAGCGGTGCCAGAGAAGCTGAGACCCTTGGCGTTGCAGACCGAGGGGACCTGCATGCAGGCGGCTCAGTGGCTGCGGAATGAGGCAGGAGGATGCCACAGAAACAAGCTGCTGTCTACACCCGTCACTTTGAACAACTACCCGGGACCAGTGGGGTAAACCAGGCATGTCCAGGACAAACCAGGGACAGTCCCCTTGCCTAGGGAGTTTCTTGACTTTTTAACTGGAAGGCAGCCCGCAGGAAAACTCCTGGAAGAAGAGATTCAATGTGCTTGTCTATTTAAATTGCAAAATAACTGATAGAACACGCCAGTACTTCAACTTAGAAAGGGAAGAAATGAACACCAGGTGTAAGGCGATTTGTGCTATGCGCTGCCTCAAATAACCTGACATGCGGCCCATTCCCTCTCTTTCCGAGGTGGGAAAGGGAGGCTCAGAGAAGCAATCATCCTCCTGGGATACACCAGCCCAGCCTCAAGCCCGTGGAAGCATCCCGAGCCTGGATCTGGACGCAGGCGCTCCGATTCCAAACTTTTCCGGTTTCCCGAGCTCCTTCACACTCCCCCACCGCCACTGTCCCGTGTCCAGGACAAGTGCCCGTCCCTGCCCGCCCCTGCCTGCCCACCTTGCCAGGTTATCTGCCAGCGAACCACAGCAGGACACTCGGTGTCAACAGAAAAAGGACGCCCCCCCCCGCCCCCCATCGCTTCCCACAGAGGCTGACAATAATCTGGAAGCCACGTCTGACGACAGACGGTCAGAAGTCGTGGATGAGCCAGTTTCTCAGTCTCCAAGGCCATTGACCCCCCCACCTGCTTCCACCCCAAGAACTTGGTGGGGCTGCAGACCGGGGGCTCGAGTTCCCCCACAGGGAAGGCCAGGACTCCTGCAGAAAGCATTCTCTTCTGTCTGCCCGAATGCCTCATTCTAAGAAACAAATGACTTACGCTCTTTGTCCCAAGACAACCGTCATCTAGCAGATTTTTAATGGCCTCAGAGGGAAAAATCACAAAATAAACACACACTGAGCAAAGGGAAAAAACAAAACAAAACAAAACAAAAAAACAAAAAAAACCCCACACGAACTCAAAAGCGAAGGCCAGAGTTCAGCCTGGTTATGACAATCAGTTGTGAAAGGGCCAAGCCCACAACTTTCCGGAGCGGGAGTGTGTCTTCCTGCTGACATAATGCGCTTGGGCACTTGGCTGAGAACAAGTTTTCCCCGTTTGAGGCTGGCAAGTTTGGGGCCTCTGCAAACAAGTCCCTTCTGCTTTTGCCAAAGCTGGCTTCCCCTTTTCTGGAAACTGCTCCCCCATTCAGTGTTGGGGAGGGGGGCCGCCTCCGTCGCTGGCCGGGCTCTGGGACGTGCATCATAAACACACAGTTGAGTTGTGGGCGAGTTGTTTTTTTCTGATGTTGATGTTTCTCTCCAGAGTCAGCTACAAGTGGAAATTTCCGTATTCCTCTGTTCAGCAAAAATTACAGGCTTTGGTTTCATCATCACTGTCAAACCATTAACCATTAACCCCTGACACCCCGCGGAACCCTCAAGGAAATGGCCTGGGGCACATTCCTGGGGCTCTGGGCTGCTGACCAAGCTGGGAGGTCTCGGGGCCCAGGGTGGCCAGAGGTGGGTGCTTCTGGGAAGGAGCGCGAAAGCCTCACTTTCCACAGATCCTCCTCCATGCCTCGCGTCCAAGTGTCTTACTCTGTAACCACCTTCATCCCTGTCGCCTCGGAGACTTTCTCGCTCCTCGGGCTCCTTGGCTTCCCCGGGTGGACACGTGAAGAGGCCCAGGGCAGGGGCTGCTCTCCACTCCCCTCCGCGGAAGCCCAGGGGCTGCAGACACAGCACAGAGAAGCCTTCCAGTGAGCCCCACGTGGGGCAAGACCAAGACGGGAAGTCAGGCCTTGTCCACCCCCTGGCCTCTCCCCTCCCCCGTTTCTAGAATACCTGCCTCAACGCAAAAGGTCAAAAATACTGACCCCGAGTGGACACGTACCTCAGAACCCAGACACCCGCACAAAGCCCGCCTACTGGTAAGTGCCTAAAAAGACACTGGTGGGGGACTGGCCCCTGGGGGTGCAGCCTTAGGGGTGTTAAACCCCCCACCGCCCCGCCGCCCCCCCGCCGAGAACAGAAGCCTGCCACCCTGCACGGTCACCATCCCACTGTGGAGCTCAGGGTCAGTCCATCACTTGTCATGATGCATCAGGGTCCTGGAGGCCAGCTTGTGAGACGAAGGGCTCTGCCCCCCAGAGGGCAGGTCCATCCCAGAGCCCAGGAATGCCATCACCTTGAGCGCCCCTCCCCCACCGAAACAGGAGAGAAGTGGCTCAGATCTTGACCCCCACCCACCCGGCCCCTCCCAGAAAGCCAGGGCTCGGCTCTTCCTCTTCTCTCAGCATCCGCCAGCAGGAGGAGGGACACCCGCCCTCAGCTGGCACCCCAGGAAGGCACGGGCTGCCTACACCGCTCGCTCCAGCTCTGAACCAAGCTTAACTCCACCCTAGAGAGGGGACGGCTCCCTGAGCGACCCCGTGAGTCTCCGGAATCCGGTCTAGGTCAGTGTTCTGGGAATCCCTCTCAGAGCTCGCCTCCGGGAGATGTGACATGACAACTCTTTAAAAAATTCGGTGACGGTTGTGACAAGGTGGTTGGGGTTGGCCGCGTGTGGCTCCCCGTTCGCAGGCCTGCATGTGACCGTGTTGGGACGCACAGGGAGGGATGCAGCTCAGCCCTGCGGCAGGAGTTCAGAAAAAGGAAGAGAAACACTCGGTTGCAAGCAAAGGGGGGGGGGGGACCAAAATGCCAGGGTTGGCAACAAAATAATGTGCAGTTTCAAGTCTTAGCTGTATTTAAAAATGATTCTTAGATTCTTTTTTGTATGTCGGTTTCAACAATTTTATACAATGGATGGGCCAGATAGGAGGGTCGACTCGAAGATGATCATTTTTGAGGTTAAAACCACGGTCAAATATGGGATATTTAATTTGGATGAATCTCGTACAATCGACAGCTTCTCACTGCCGAGGACACGGGGCACGAAGACGACAAGGGATGAACATGATTCAAACCAAGACTTCCCTCCCAGTCCTGGCTCTTCCTGAGGACCCATCGCATCACTTCCGGCCCCAAAACCATGACAGAATCCAGGCCCCCTCATGTCACAGCCACGGAAACTGAAGCCTCGAGGCCAGGCCCAGCCAGCCACCTGAGGACACGCCGACAATCAGCCACAAACCCAAAGGCAAAATCCACTTCTTTTACCCCAGCTCCCTTTTCCTTGTACAATGTCACCATGCCTGCCCAGGTCCGGTCACAAAGTCCTCCTGTCCCTCTGGCCACTGTCATTTATTCCTCTAAATGTCATATTTAAAATATGGGAGCCGGGGCGCCTGGGTGGCTCAGTGGGTTAAGCCACTGCCTTCGGCTCAGGTCATGATCTCAGAGTCCTGGGATCGAGTCCCGCATCGGGCTCTCTGCTCAGCAGGGAGCCTGCTTCCCTCTCTCTCTCTCTGCCTGCCTCTCCATCTACTTGTGATTTCTCTCTGTCAAATAAATAAATAAAATCTTTAAAAAATAAAAATAAAAATTAAAAAATAAATAAATAAATAAATAAATAAAATATGGGAGCCTGGGTGGCTCAGTCGGTTAAGCGTCTGCCATCGGCTCAGGTCATGATGCCAGCATTCTGGGATGGAGCCCGCATCGGGCTCCCTGCTCAGCGGGAAGCCTGCTTCTCCCTCTGCCTCTACCTGCTGCTGTGCCATCCCTCTCACTGTCTCTGTCAAATTAATAAATAAAATCTTAAAATAATAAAATAAAATAAACTGAACCTCCAAGCAGTTTGATTCAACTTACAAACTCCAGAAAACTGAACTTGCACATTCTCTGTCTCCTGATCTATGTCCCTTTGTCTGTATGTACAGGACTCCCTTGACCACTATCTACACACAACACACACACACGTGCGTACACATGACCGTCTAGTGCCCAGGAAGGGCCCGTGGCCGTGTCGCCAGCTGCGAGGCTGAGGGTGACATGGGCCTCTACCTCTTCTAGGGCTGTGTGAGGCTTGGGGCCAGAGAGCCCGTGCCTGGAGAGCAGCCCTTCCCGAGCGCCTGTGTGCGTCCCCCGGCTTGAGGGAGAGATGAGCACACAGAAGCCCAAGGAACCAGGGGACAAGCCGGGGCATGCTGCGAGAAAGGACAGAGTTCCAACAGGGGACAGCCTCTCTGCCTAGCTAGAGGTGGCTGTGGGCCCTATTCTTCCTGGGCTGAGACTGGGCACAGGGATCCCAGCCACCTGACTGCACATACCCCACCCCCCACCCCCTCCGTCCATGCACCCCACCATCCACACCCCACTGTCTACACCCCAGGGTCAACACTCTACCATCCAAAGAGGCAGCAGGAAGGTCGGTGCATGTGGGATGTGCCGTCAAGGGGGAGGGAGGGAGGGAGGTGGTTAGAAGAGGGAAGGCAGAAATCAAAAGGACCAGGGACGGCGCCCAGCTCACACCCCCACCTGGCAAACGGCCCCATGGAGATTTGTTTGTTTGCTTGCTTAATTAGAATTTATCAAAAAAAAAAAAAAGAAGAAGAAGAAGAAGAAAAAAGAAATTTATCGAGTCCCGATGATACTTATTTATAGCCTGTCTTCACTTTACCAAAAGCATGCTGCAATGCAGTAGGACACGGCGTCTTATAAGCAGGACTACAGCAGCCGCAGCACAACCATGTGGGGCAGGTCTGGGCAATGCCGTGCTCAGAGCTGTGAGTCGTGGCTGGGCAGATACGAGCCACACATTTGCTCTCAGCGCGTCTCCAACATCACAACCAACAAACGAAGAAGGTACTTTCATAATGATAATTGATTCAAGCTTGCTGCCTGCCAGGCATTCATGGGATGTCATTTTATCCTCAAAACAGCCCTCAGGGGGGCATTCTTCTTGCTGGTTTACAAAGGAAGCAACTTAGACACAGCAGTGCCAAGGGGCTCATCTAGGTTGAGATACAGCAGGTGGGAAACCCAGGTCCCCAGATCTCCTCCTCATCGTGATCTTTCCAAGACCTGTAGTCTAAGGAAGGGCCCTTGGGAAATGCCCAAGTGACAGGCTAACACTGATCCTGTGATCTTTGCAGCTCCTGGGCAGGCATTTCTAGAACCTTCTGTGTACCTCCCCTCATCCCCCATTGAGAAGAAATCTCAACAGGGAAAGATTTTGGAGGTAACCACACCTGCTTTAAATGCTGGCTTTGTTTCTCACCCGCTGTGTCTCAAGGACGAATCATCGCGTCTCTCTGACCCTCAGCTTCCCCAGTTGGGAAAGTGGAGGCAGTAACAGGAACCTGACAAAGAGTTAAGTGATGAAATACGTGGTAGGGGCCGTCAAAGTGCCGCATAACCACGTACCTCACGTTTTCATTCGAAGGTGACCTGTCGGTCAGAGGCACTAGCAGACAAACCCCCGGCACCAGGGCCCGTGTCCCCACAGGAACCTGGCTGCCCGGTGCCTCTCGGCGGGTGTGGTCCACAAGGCAGGGGAATTGGGTCAGAAGGCAGGTTTTTCAAGCCTGGCGAAACCCAGCTCCGAAGAAACAAAACCAAGGATGAGAAGAGATCCAGGGCCGGGAGAGGGAAGAAAATGAAAAAGTGAAAAAGAAACACAAAGGAGGAGAGAACATAGAGCAGAGCCGGGGGAAGGGGAGCCCATGACAAGGGAAACCACCGGAGGCAGCCCGAGGCCCGAGCGTCCGCCTGCGGCCGGCAGCGGCACTCACAAGGGCAGCCTCTCACGGATCCAAGACACAACCTGTGTCACTCGTGGAAAGCAGCGTTGGGGAAAACCCTGCGACCTGCCGATTCTCAAGTAGCCAAGGAGCGGTCACGGCTGTGGTCACTGCTGTAAAGGGTGTTTGCTGAGGACGAAGAGAGGTCAGAGGCAGAGCCGCGAAGGGGAGTCAGGCCCACCCTGCGCGGAGAGGAGAGGCCGGGGAAGGACAGCACCGCACACAAGAGGACAGGACGGGTCGCTTTCTTTGCACAGGTGGCACTCAGGACGTGTCTTCTCGGCCAGCAGCTGGCCCCCTGCTTCAGACCACTGAGGCACACGGGCTCGGCGCTGCGGGCCGCCTGCTGTGGAGAAGCTGTGCCCTGGGGGTCCCGCCGGCGGCCTAAAGAAAGCCTTCGGACTCCTTCACCCAGTCAGCCTACAACAGGGGTTGGAGGTAAACGCCCTCATCCCTCCACATGTGTCTTCAGGGTACACTTTGTCTCCCAGACCCTGGGGCTGTGGGGCTCAGGTGCCAGCCGGGGCCTGGAGCCTGGCCTCCGTGTGCCTCCCTTCCCACCTGTAGAATGGGGACAGTAATAGCACTGACTCACTTGGCTGACGTGAGCGGAGGCCCGTGCGCGCTCGGGGATGCGGGCTCAGAGAGGACGAGCTAGTTCTCTGAGCCACTGTTCCTCTTCCTTCCTCTGAGGCTGACTGTGAGAATCGTTTGAGCCAAATGCCTCCCAGATGGCTCAGCACAGGGCAGACGTGACCGCTCCTTCCACTCTGGATGCGAAGGAATGGGACAGAGGAGACACAGGCTGGCTGGCCTGGCCCTTCGGCTGTCCCGGAGGCAGTCCCGTGTCTGGATGCACCTCCCACGGCCCTGCCAGGAACGAAGGGCTTGTTCCCACAGGCTGGTGGACCTCAGTTGCCTGCCCCTCGTGAGGGGGGTCCAGCCTGAGGAGACCACTGTGCCCAGGCCCTGGACAGCCCTGATCTGATGAATGACTAACTCTGCACCCCTTTGAAGCATCTGCTCCCTCCTCCCTTTGTGCTGATCCCCATGGCTGAGTCCACTCATCCCGGAGCCCAGCCAGGACACGTGAGGGACCAGAGAGACCAAGGGAACGTCAGTTCCACTGATGCGTCCAGCTGCAGGGGAAGAGGCACCCTCTCCCGGCACGACTCCGGCCGCCCCCGGCCTCCGTCACTCCAGGGGCATCTTCAAGAGCTCTCAGATCACAGACACGGAGAGCAGCAGAGTCGTCTGACGAGTGGCTGGAGGCAGGCCAGGCCTCTCCCATCCGTCACAGGACAGATGCAGAAAAAGCGGGCCCCTGAGGCTTCTGCAGGGAGAGGACAGCGGGTCTGTGGGCAGCGTCACTGAGCCGCCCAGGGCCACGGACTTGGGGGACGGGGACAGCTGGGCCGTTCCTGAGCGGCCCCCCATAGGGACTGGTGGTGGCCGCGGCACTACCGAGTCACAGTCCTCCCCGCCTTCCCTTGCTCTCAACAGAAGCCCTGCGTGTGGAAAAGGGGGTGACCCAGAGAAGCCCCCTTAGACATGTGTGATTCTCTAAAGAAAGGAGCCACGGGGGCAGGACCCGGTCGTGGTCTTCGGTGGACAGGCAGGGCCCCTTCGCGGCTCACAGAAGCTTGACCTGCAGCCAGAGCTGCTGGGAAGGGCGTTCCAGGGTGACCTGCCCAGAGGCTGGGACGTCACCCTCCTATCCCCGCGTGCTTGAGGCTCTGTGCCCAGAAGCGGGTCTGTAGTTGGCACCAGCACCCAGAGCTGCCCTTGGCTTTGTCGGAGGCGAGGGGCTTGTGACCCTTCCCGCATCTCCCTCCCACTCACTCAGGCACCCACCGGTTGGAAGCCCTCATGGAGAGGGAGTCCTCGCTTATTCAGTGGGATCCCCTGGGGCCCCTCCCGTCTGCCCTGCCGGCCTGCTCGGGGCCGTGGGAGGAAGGCATCCTCCTGGCCTCCCAAACTGACCCCACTGGACCCGCCTGTTCCAGGCAAGAACTATCTGCGAACGCCCCAGGGGGTTCATGCACATCTCCGTCAGGGACCAAAATGGGTGATGAATGACAGCCCTGTGCCCCTTAGACAGAAGTCATCGGTGGTATCAGAGGGACATCTCCACATACAGGACTTGCACAAGTCAGCAGAGCTGGCAGACGGATGTGGGATTGGAGTTGGACCCTCCTTCCCCCACGTGGCCGGACATTCCTTCCACCAGTGGCCCTGGGCCCGGCCTCCTGGGGCTGCGGGCTGGGAGGCACAGCAGGCAGTTTGGCAGGTATCACAAATCGGGGAATGCTAGACCTGGGCAGGGGGGCGCTTCCAGTTCCTATCAAGGCTCTATCTCCCCATCAAATCCTTCCTCCTTAAGAACCAGCCGTGAGGCTCCCTGGCCCAGCGACGCACACCCGGCAGCTTTGCAGAAAGGCTTGGGGAGCCAGGAGGGCAAAAACACAGGTTGCCAAGCACCCCCCCCCCCCCCCCCCGCCGACTTTGTTCTTTGTGACAAAGATAAGCGGAGCTTGCTACACACACTGACCCTCCCATTCCGCTCCCCGCCTGCACGTCCACTAGGTTCCTCCCTCCCCACAGCCTTCTCACCCCGGCCCCGGCTCTGCCACCATCTCTCCTCCATTCGCTCCTCGGAGTGTGTTCTGGGCTATTCCTATACCAGCAGGAGATAAGAAACAGAAGCAACACAGAGACTGTCCCCGAGAGTCACACACAGTGCCTGGGGCCTCAGGACGGGTTGGGGGGCAGGAGGTGTCGGTCTCCCCTCATGGGGTGGGGGGTGACTGGAAGACACAAGGCAGAGCGCAATCCACCCCCACCCCCGAGGACTAGAGGGGATAGGACATGGGGGGCCTAGTGCTCCCCCAAAGCTCCATAACACTCTCTGGAGTCAAGACGCAAAATCCCCAGGAAAGCCCTACTGAATGGCAAATGCCCCACGGGGCCGAGGGCAAACACCAGGTACACCAGTAGACCAATCGCCCTCGAGACTCCACTGTCCGCACCCACCGGAGCGCTCACACCCCCAGAGCTCACCGGCCTGTCTCTGTGCAGAGTGACTCTGTGGGCCCTGTGGGCTCTGGGGCACAAAGAGGCAGAGGCAGGCAGGTGTGGGGTTCGGCTCCCAGGCGGAGCCTGCCTGGGTCTGCTGTGGGGGAAGGGGGCACCCCCAGGTTCTCCACAGCCCCACCCAGACTCGGCCCTCCAGTTCTCGCCAGAGGCCATGTCTAACTGTGTCCTCAGCCCCGGGACTCACAAGGGGTTCACATGGCTTTGGCCCTGGGTTCAGGCCCTGAGGACTATCTACTTGTAAATGAGGAAATCTGCAAAACAGTTCTGTAAATGTATTTAGCCAAAACACTGCATAGGATAAAAGTTCTCATCTTAATTTATAATTAAGAATCCCGACCTTTGAAAAGAATAACATCATCTTAACTAGAGTGGGATGGTGGTAAGCTACATTCTTAGGGAGATCTTTCCCAGGGGCCCCTTTACAGGGGAGTGGAAACCAACATTCCCAGGCCACCACCTTCCTGCTCCCCCCAATCTCATTTCCGTCTCCCCCAAGCCCTGTGCAGTGGGGATCCTTACCCACCTCCGACAGGTGAGGAGACTGAGGCTCAGCAAACACGGGAAACTGCCCAGAGACACGGAGCCAAGAGTGACACGAGTACACAGCAACGCTGGCCGGTGATGCCCAGACTTACCCCCGCAGCAGACCACTCTTCTGCAGAGCACAGGACACCCAGCACATCCTCCCTGCTCTGGCGAGGGACCCTGTTCTAGAGATGCTCACACAAATGACAGCTGGGTCCTCATCGGCTCTGGGTGGGTGGGGGGCTGCTCTCCCCTCCTATGGCTGCAGGGGCTGGCGTCCTGTCCCTCCCCACTGTCGCTCCATGTCGGAGGTCAGTGAAGGTGCTAGATCGGTTTCTAAGCAAACGATTATCATGCCGCCTAAAATACCCCATCACATTAATGATGGTCCTACTAGTCCATTAGCCTAAGCAAAAGCCCAAATAACTTTCTTACACAGGAGACAGGAAAAAACAAAAAACCACTAATATAATAATGTTCCTTAAATTTCCTCTTTTACTGAACCAACAAAACATGGTATGCCTGAAAATTATTTTTTCATAAGATTTGTAGACAATGGGGGGCTTATCCAGGTTTTTCAAAATTAGTTCGCAGAGTGGGGCGCCTAGGTGGCTCGGTGGGTTGAGCCACTGCCTTCGGCTTGGGTCGTGATCCCGGGGTCCTGGGATCGAGTCCCACATCGGGCTCCCTGCTCAGCAGGGAGCCTGCTTCCCCCTCTCTCTCTGCCTGCCTCTCTGCCTACTTGTGATCTCTGTCTGTCAAATAAATAAATAAATTCTTAAAAAAAAAATTAGTTCGCAGAGTTAACGAAGGATTTAGATTCTCAAAGAATATCTGTATTTTCTTCCTTCCTCCAGTGAGTTGGGCTTCTGCCTTTCCGCACCATCATCATTAACAGAATCCGCCGTGTGCGGGAAGGTTTCCCGGGGCAAGGACATGAAAGGTGTAGACGCAGCCTATCCTCGAGGAGCACATGGCCTCATGAAGGAGACAGAAGTCCGGCCGCCCTTGCTGCAACCTGGGACAAGGCTGAGGGGCCATCCCAGTTCCAGAATGTTCCAGTGCATCCGCAGAGACCTAATTTTTAGGGGAAGGTGACAAAGATCATGAGAGGGAGCCCACCATTAAACAAGGACTATCACCAACCAGGTCCATTTGACCTGACGTAGTTGTACTATGTTTATTACTTCGCTACGGTAGTAAATTCTATGTAAGTAGGCCAAGCCTAGAGAGCTTCGCGTTGAGCCTTTCCTGGAAGCGGGTGTTGGTGCATCCAGAGCAGGAGGCAGCCGGAGGCAGAGCGGACAGACGGCAAGCCTGCAGCCAGGGAGCTCGCTCTGGAAGGACTATATGCTCACTCGCCGCCGCCCACAGCCTTGGTTTTGAGCCACTGAGAACAGAACTGCTTTGGATTTGTTTTCAGCTCTAACGCGAGGTGTGGGCATCTCTGGCAGAGAGCAGATGGGACCGGGGCTCCCCAGAAGCCTTCCCTGCCCTGTGGCCGTGGATGCTGCCTGCCCCGCGTTCCTCCAGGAGAAAACCCTTGTCCTCCCTGCCTTGCCCTTGGCCAACCCTGTAACCCTAGGCCAGTCCCTTCGCCCCTCCAGGCTGCCTCCTCACGATGAGGGGTCCCGAGTGAGCCCCCACCTTCTCTGGCATGTGGCGGGGAAGTCACGCGGCGGAGTATTCCCTTGGACCGGTTTGGTACTGCTGCCCAGCGTCCCCTCTCTGTGAGCTGAGAATATCCTATTACCTGGGCCCCACACTCATTTCGGAACCTCAAACTACACTTAACGAGCAAAGAAGAGAAAAGTGACAAGAGAAGGAGCTTTTCTGTTCCCCTGGCGCTGGCCTCGCCCCAGGAGCACATGGCATCTCTGACGCTGGCCCATCCCCGGTGAGGAAGCAGAAGGCTGGGTGGCACCATCGAGCGCCTGCTGTTGGAAGGAGCCCCGCTCCATGGCTCCTGCCTTGTTCACAGCCCCTCGAGGCCCCCCGTCCCTCAGGAAGCACCACTTGCCTGCTCTCGTGGTGACTGAGCCCCATGGAGATGCAGCCTGCGACCCTCTTCTGTAGTCTCAGAATATAAGAATTAGGCAGGGTCCCCTGGGTGGTCCAGTCATTTGAGCGTCTGACCCTTGGTTTTGGTTCAGGTCATGATCTCAGGGTCGTGGGATCGAGCCCCGTGTCAGGCTCCACGCTCAGTGAGGAGTCTGCTTGTTCCTCTCCCTGGGCTCTTCCCCACCACTCGCACCCAGATCTTTTTCCATCTCTCATTCTCTCTAAAATAAAAATTATGTGTATACAGTATATGTTATATATATTTCTAGATGTTATATCAAAATAGGTATGTATTAATTATATAACATTAGTCGTTAAATAACATTACTATGTCACATATAAACCTATTTAAGATGTCACTGTATTAATTATTACACATTATAATTGAGTAATGTGTTATAGGTTACATTGATCTATAGCTATGGTTTTTTTTAAAGATTTTATTCCTTTATTTGACAAAGAGAGAGAGATCACAGGTAGCCCGAGTGGGAGGCAGAGAGAGAGGGGAGGAAGCAGGCTCCCTGCTGAACAGAGAACCAGACGCAGGGTTCGATCACTGGACCCTGAGATCATGACCCGAGCCGAAGGCAGAGGCTTAACCCACTGACCACCTAGGTGCCATACCTAAGTTTTAATATATATTTATGTAACAATGTAATCAACACATTCATTATATATAATACTAATTATTATACATATTGTATGTATTTGAGAAAGAGTAAATGTGTATTGTTTTAAGTCACTATGTTTTTGGGGTGTTCTGGTAACTGACAGCAAAGGTGAACTGAATGGTGACGGATGTTTGAGGCTCCCCTGCAGACTCCAAGCCTTGTCAGGGGAGGGTCCAAGCTGTCCTCTCTGAGCCGTGCAAAGTGCCTGGCACACAGCAGGCCTTTGAGAAGGGTCTGCTAACTTTGTAGGAAAAGCCTCTGCAGCTGTGTGGCCAAAGACCCAGCACAGGATTCCCCATTCCTGGTTTAGTGCTCATACTAAGATTCTGTTAATTAAAGAGTAAATGAGAAAGAACTAAAGAATAAGACCGATGAAATTATACAAGGCAAGTTATTTATTTTTGAGATGAGAAGATAAAGAATTGCTTTCAATGACCTTCATTAAAGAATGCGGTAGCCACGTCAGGAGAAGAGACCTAGTCAAGCCCAAGGGCAAACCGCTGAAAGGCAGCAGCCCAGACCAGGGGTTCTGTCTTTTGTGTGGGTTGCCTCCTGCCCTCACACTGCCTGGACTGGACACGGGACATCAGAAGCCAGGGCTGGGGTGCAGCCAAGCACAGACATCAGAAACCCAATTAAAACACAGCCGAGAGTTTTCTAGGTGAGTTGAGCTGGAACAGTTGTGGGCCACGGACAGCCTACGTTCCTTCTCTGTGGTGAGGCTAGGAACACTGCTAGTAAGAGTAAAGCTATTTCACAGGCTTATTTTTGAGACAGAAAGATGGCTTGTATGAAGGACACGCCTGCCACAGAGCAAGTGCTCGGTGATCATTAGCTAAATCTGATGACAACTGTGCCATCCCCGATGGCACTGGATAATCAGTGACATTGATCAGTCAACTGCTCTGAAGGAAACCACTCACGGAGGGGCGAATGAATGTGGAGGAGGAACCTCTGGGCTGTTTGGTTACACCACATGCCGTAGCGTAGACCAGAATGGGGCCAGGTGACGACGGCCTCAGGCCCGTGACCCAGAGGCTGTGTGCACAGCTCGTTGCTGCAAGGCAGTGTGGAATTAGGTGGAGGGCTTCCCCTCTGCCCAACAGACAGAGAGCTGCCAGTCTTCTCTGGAAGCTGAGCAGGAGACCGAGCTGGGCTACTAGCTCCCTCTCCCGCTGTCTCCACTCTAGGTCGGAGAGAAGGGGCTCTGGACGAGCGGGATCCCGGAGCTGCCACCCCGGTCTCATTACTCCCATGTTTTCTGGGTTCCCGGCCCAGCCCCACGCACCCTGCTAGGCTTTCCAGCAGAGGGGAGCAGTCACAGAGGGGACAGGATGCAGACCCGGATCTGGGGGAAACGCAGCCAGTGAAGGGGGAGAGCAGGGAGTGAGACAGATTTGCGGGCCTTGGACTACCCACCCCAGGGCCGTGCTGGGGTGTCCTGGCCCCTCGAGGAGCCTGCTCACGTGATTACCACAACACGAGGGGCAGTCCTGGGTCTGCTGCCCCAGCATGCTTCGAAGGCAGAGACCCTGTTGTGTTCGGTCCCTGAGGCCACCACAACACGGTGTCATAGGCAAGGTGGCTTCAAACAGCAGAGCTGTATTCTCTCACATTTCTGGAGGGCAGAAGTCTGAGAGCAGGGGTCTGCAGAGCCATGCTCCCCACAAATCCTCTAAGGGAGGATCCGCTCTTGCCTCTTCCAGTTTTCAGGGGCTCCAGGGTGGTGGCTGCCCTGCTCCGGTCCCTCTCTCTGTCCTCACGGGGCCTTCCCTCCGCATCTGCGCCCACACAGTCCTCTGCCTCGAAGGGCGCCAGTCATCCTGGACTCGGGGCCCAGCCTCATGGCCTCGTCTTAACTGGGCTAATTACATGCACGTAGACCCTATTTCCAAATAAGGTCACGTTCACAGGCTCCCACTTCAGGCGATGGACTTCAACATATCTTTTAAGGGACATAATTCAACCCATAACCCTGTTCGTCTTTGTATCCTTGGGTCACAGCCTCACTTGGAAAACAGACGCAACGAGGTGACTGGTTTCCCAGAGCCAGCTTTAACCCTGCCTAACTAAAAATATGATTCCCAGCAATTCCCCAGGCCTCCTTTTCTTTCAAAACGGAGGAGCCGGTGTCCCACTTTCTAAAATTCTCCCCTGGCCGGGTTGCGTCCTTCCCCTGCGTGCACCGCCCCATACCTCTTTACCCCTGGCCACTCTGGGGCTGCCCTAGCCCCCTCGGGACTCCCTCTTCCCCAGGAGGAGGGTAACAGAGCTGCAGGGCTCCCAACAGCCTGGGCCTCATGGGAAAAGGCCTGGACCCCAGGGGTTTACCAAGAGCAAACTGGTCTTTCTTGTACATTCACCAGCAACGTCGCTGCCAGGTCAGAGTATATTAAAACACAAAGGCTTTGGCAGAAACCCCGAAGTCTGGATGATATCTGATTGGTCTGTGACAAGCCGTGAGCTGGCAGAGAAGAGTTTCCTGTCAACAGGAAGGAAAAGAATAGAGATCAAATTATTTTCCAAGTAGGCAGTGGGAGAGAGAGAGTGACACTGGGATCAGCCATCCCACTGCAGGCCACAGCGGCGAGAGGACGAGCAGGGAAGATCCAGCGGCTTCCTCTGCTCCCATGCACACACCGCGCGGTGCGGTCTCGAAGGGTTTCCCGTGGCCGAGCCTCAGGGACACAGCCTGACTCTCGTGGCCCCTCTGTCCATCTCAGGGCAAGATCACAGTCACCTAACCAAGCAGATTAAGGGCTCCGCCTCAACTCCTGCCGGCTTGGCATCTCAGCAGCCTTGGTCAAACATTTTAGGAGACTTGATAACATCTAACATTTGGTTGCTGTCATGGTATTTCAAGATGGGTCAGTCCCCTGGCCTGAAAGACGCAGGAGAGAGTGGTGCTTCGTGTGGACCGTGGTCACCGTTCAGGGTCCGAGGGCGGGCAGCTGGAGGAGAACGGGAAGAAAGAGCGCGGGATCCTGGCCCAGCTCTGAAGAGTGTCCGTGGCCCAGCTTGGTAGCCTGAGTCGCCCCCGTAAAAGTGAAATGGTGCCCAGACACAGAACATCATTGGCTGTGAGCTGAACCAAACGGAAAACGGGAAAAGCGAAAGAAAATAGTCAAGGAACATTGAACACCGTGCGCATCATCGAAAAGCACACGCATTTGCAGAACGGTTTTAGCGGGTACAGAGTGACTCAGAAGTCACGGGATGAAGTGTGAGCGGGCAGAAAGGTGCTTGCAAGTACCAAGTGCCCCCGTGCCCCTCCCATCCAGCAAGTGGTAGGACACTCAGAAGTGCAACCGCTGGCTGGAGATGAGCCGTAGAATATAGCTTTGCTGGGGCTCACCGGAGGAGGGCAGCACCCCCTCCCACCAAAAAAAAAACACCAGGCAAGGCAGAGATACTTAACCGGCAACGAGAATTCTCACACGGTACGTGGAAAGATGCAATGTTGAACACACAAGCTCTATCGGGTGGCGGCTTCTGGCTTTGCCACCTGACTGCCAGAGATGTCCTTTGGGAGAAATCATGGTTCACGGCCTCAGTAGTGGGCATGAGGACACTAGGCAGTATTCAGAGCCTGCTTTGTGCAAGGGTCTTGAAGCCCTCTCCCGACGGGTACTAGAGGGGCCCCGGGCAGCACGGGCCAGGCTGGAACGGAGATCACATTCGCTCCCGGCGCGTCATCGCACCGTGGGACGGGGCATGTGCTTGTTCTCAGTGGGGCCATGGTAAAGTGGGGACAAGAGGACAAGAGAAGGGTACACCCCAGCGCTAAGGTGGGCACCCCGAGGCACAGAACAGTGATTCAGCAAATCCCTGAGCTTCGTGCATGCTCTGGTCATTTCACAAGAACTGGTCCGGGGAGGTCCACGCACACTCTGCAGGGGACGGCCTGCAGGGAAAGGACTTCTCAATCCATTCCCTCCCCACCTGCTCCCTCCAGAGGCTGAGGGCCGGACTGCGCATTCCTGGCACTCAGCCAACGTGCTCTGCCCACACTCTGGGAAGCCTGCTCCTCAGTCCGCCGTATTCACATCTGGCGAGATGTACCCAGTCCTCACTGATAAACCCTGGCGTCACAGGACAGCTCCAGAGCCTCCATCATCGGAAGCCTGAAGGTCCCGAGATCA
Organism: Mustela nigripes; assembly: GCF_022355385.1. Lineage (NCBI taxonomy): Eukaryota > Metazoa > Chordata > Mammalia > Carnivora > Mustelidae > Mustela > Mustela nigripes. Next base: position 5,060,686 of record NC_081560.1, on the reverse strand, counting down.
TACTCCGGGCTCTACACGAGCCTGCTCAGGGCACCCACGATGCACCAGAGGGCTGAATCAAGAAACGTGACAGTGGGGTCTAACAGGCTGGCCCACACGGGGCTGCCCGGGCCAGGGGCTGAGGCAGGCTCTCATCTTTATTTGGAAGTCAGCAGTATCCTGTCTGTTCAGGGTCAGTAGCCAAGGACACCTCTTCTCAATGACAAATGGTGCACGTGGTAGGTGATGCTAGGTGGGTAGACAGGCAGATACACGAGTAGGTGGACAGATGGACAGATGGATGAATGGATACCTAAACAGACAGCCAGGTGGAAAGAACAGCTCACGGGGCAGAAGAAACAGAGCAGCATTAACAACAAGGAAGTTGGAAACCAAATGTTTTTAAACCACTGTAGGTGTGAGATGCCCTGGGGAACTTATCAGATACGCGGAACCATGGCTCCACCTTTCAGAGATTCTGACTCAGTAGGTCTGGGCTGATATTTGGAATTTCAGATCTCAAACACACACTGGGTACTTGGACTTAAGCAGGTCCAGGACCCACACTTTGAAAGACCCTGCTTGAAACCCTCGCCCCGCAAAATCTTGTTCAAGGGGTAGAAACCGACCAAGGTCAAGGCCAAGATCAAAACTGATACCGCACTGTCCTGCATGGCACCCCTTTTTCCTTCCCCTGAGGCTCAGTCCAGGCTGTTTTGGTGATGGGACCAAAGGTAGTGAGCGCTCTCGGCATTCGGTCCTCCAGCTCCAAGCGGCATCAGGACAGCTCCCACCCCCACCTGCAGCCAGCCCGTGCCCCCCCTTCTGGAGTCTCTCAGCAGAGTGGATCTGTGATGGAGGACGCTGGTCCAGGCCCACCTCCAGTGGGGGGAGGGGCTGTCCAGGCCTCAAGCAGCACAAGGCTTCCCTCTAGGGACTCCACAGTCAAAGTCATCACGGGCGACAGGACTGTCCAAGCCAAGTGGTGTCTCCACAACCTTCTCTGACCAGCCAGCTTCTCCTGGCTCTATTTTTAGTTTGTCCACAGTGACTGCGAAGGATTTCTGGAGCACCTCTCCCGAGAGGCCCAGGGAAAAGTGCCTTCTGTCCGTGGTAAGATGGAGGCATTGCCACAAGGCCGAGCTCCTTGGCACCTGACTCTGTGTCCCCAGAGGCTCCCGCAGGGTCCCTTTCTTGGAAGCCCTCCACTCCCCTGTGGCCTCCTGCTCCATCACTGGCTTGTAAACAGTTCCAAAGACCCACAGTATGCTGACCGACGGTCATCAAGCAACACACGCCTGCAATGCACGAACTTCAGCATTAATACGGAGGATATTTCTTCTGAGAAAGAAAAAGGGAAAGAACAAGGGTGCCTCTGGCCCAGTTCTGGCAGAATGCCACGCCCAGCGAGGCTTCTACAGAGTTCTTTTCCAAAACCAGTCCCACCACCTTCATTGTTATTCCTGCTTTACATTCGGGATGAAGGCTCAGGGCGGAGAAGCAGACGAGACACCAAGCTGTCAGGGTTCTAAAGAAGGCTCGACTCCTGTTCCTTTTAAGGCCCAGTGCAGCCCCGAAGGAGTCCACACTCACCCTGCCACTTCTCTCCTGACTCCCACCTTCCCTTTCCCCTGACAAGACTCTAGAGTGTTTTCCTAGAAAGGTGATCCCATCTACCTAAGAAAAAGGCTAACACCAAGTCGGGCCTCATCCTCCGTTAGGCCCAGTGGCCACTCTCCCTTCAACGAAATTCAATTCATAGTTAATGTAGTGGGTGATTCCGAGTCCCCAAGACCTGTTACAACCCACAGGCCAAGGGCCTCCCCTAAAATGGACCCCTCTTTTCTGGTGTCTCAGGGCACGACAGGTGCTCTTGGTAGCAAGGAGAGTAAAGATGGTGAAGACGATCCGAGCCTGGGATGGAGGTCTGCAGGGGTTCCAACCCCGAACACTCTAGGTCATGGTTCTGTGAATGCACCAGACATGGAGGTAGAGACAGAGGCCAATCCGTGTCCAAATGGGCCTCGATCCAGCTCAGTGCATGGACAAGCTGTGTGGACACACGAGAGACCTCACGAGGCCTCTTCCCTGCCAGTGGACTTGACGCCACCAAGTCGCCCACTCACGGGACTGCCGGTGTCCCAGGACCCACTGCTCAGAATCCCAAATGTCCTTGGAAATAATGTTTTCAGGACATCAGGGATCGGCTAGGTCTGGGGCTGAGGACTCTGCCATGCTCGGCTCAGCTCGGCTGGGACTGAACTCCCCGCCTCTCCCCTGCTTCCTTAGACCACACACCCTGAAGCCCTGAGGTAACTCAGTCCGAGTCCTCCTCCCTCAGGCCTGCGTTCAGCCCCTCAAACCCTCATCTCTGGATATTTGCCAGGACAACTGAGCTGGCCCCGGCCCCCGAGGCCTCATTCCACGAAGCCCTGTGTGTGCTGCTCCCAGGCTAACTCTCCTGATGTCGCTTTCATCACATTTAACTGCTTTTTAAAAAACATTTTATTTATTTATTTGACATAGAGAGAGAAAGACAGTGAGAGAGAGAGAGCACAAGCAGGGGGAGGGGACAGGGAGAAGCAGGTTCTCCACTGAGCAGGGAGCCCGATGCGGGGCTTGATCCCAGGACCCTGGTATCATGACCTGAGCCGAAGGCAGACACTTCACGACAGAGCAACCTGGGTGCCCCAAGTTTAACTGCTTCTTAATTTGGATCCCCCCCCAAGAGAGCAAGACAATGACTTAAGATCCAGCAGTCTATCCTAGGCAGGAGAGCCAGATGAGCCACTAAGGGCATATTAATGAATGGACACCAGTGTGGGCAGCCCTGCCTGGACACCGCTGGGACCCTCCGGGGCTTCCTGTGGAACACATGGCACCAGGGAATGGGGAAGCAGGGGACCACCCACTCATGTCCCTCCTCAGTTGCGGGTCGCCCCTTAGGGCATAACCCCAATCCCACACTCCCGCCAGCCTGCACTGGGGCTGAGCAAACTGGCACCCTCCAGGAGGTCTCTTGAAGACAAGAACACAGAGGTCAGCGGTGGTGTGGAGCGGAGCTGTCCCGCAGGGCCCCACGAACACTGGGTAGCCAAAGGAGCAAGGGCAGGGCATCAGCTGTGTCTGCAGCAGCTTCCTGGCACCTTTAGGACGAAGTCCTCACTCCCTCAGGCTGCCTTCTGGGTAGACCTGCCAGGTAAGAGGCAGGACGCCTGGTTCAATTGGGATCTCAGCTAACAGTGGGCGATTTTTTACTGTACGCTTTCCCAAAGGGTCCACAGGACATCCACACACAAAAAGTTACCCATCGTTTAGCTAAAATCCTACTTTAACTGGCCGTTCAGTATTTTTATCTGCTACACCTGGCAACCTTGCTTCAGAGTCCTCTTTGATCGGGCCTCAGCCTGTTTCTGAGAACCCTGATTCTCAAACCCTTTCCTCCCCGAGAAGGGGCTCCGCGCTGTGCCTGAAAGCAGTCATCCGACCCCCAGCTCACGGAGGTGCTCAAGCTGGTCCCCTGGCGGGAGTGACCCAGGTTCTCACATGTGTCTCTGTCCTGCCTACCGGCTCTGGGTCTGATGTCTCTGCGAACACGTCAGTCCGCTGTCCCCTCTGAAAGCCGGTGCCGCCAGCAGCGGTCATCTGATGCCCTTGGGACATGTGCTAGCATTTGCCTGAACACCTTATTTTCCCAGCTAGAGCACAGCTCTCACCTAGACCAACACAGATCAACAGGTCATTACTAGGTGGTCAGTGACAAGACCCCCGGTCCCACCGGCAAAAGCAAGTCCTATAAGGAGGGAGACAGAGCCCCTCTCTTGCCCCCCTAGATCTCACCATCAACCAGAGCACTACATGCATGCTGTGGAACACATGAGTGAACAGCACTTTCAGCAAGGGATGTAACATGTCAGACAAATCATGTCCAGTGAGCAAGAAGGGGGGTCAGATATTCCAGCTCCATCATGGCCCTTCTGCTCTCACAGCGTGGCCTCTTAGCCTTTTCCCGGCTTCTGGATTTTGGCCCACACAAACCACTAGCAGCAACCCTCCAGTGACCCTGAGCACACACCGTGCACACAGTCGGCCTCAGTACAATACGACCTGACACTGGCAAGTGTCCCTTTCTTTTCTCTATGTCTCTCTCTCTCTTTTTAAAAATATTTTATTTATTGGGACGCCTGGGTGGCTGAGTTGGTTGGACGACTGCCTTCAGCTCGGGTCATGATCCCAGAGTCCCAGGATCGAGTCCTGCATCGGGCTCCCAGCTCCGTGGGGAGTCTGCTTCACTCTCTGACCTTCTCCTCGCTCATGCTCTCTCTCACTCTCTCTCAAATAAATAAATAAAATCTTTAAAAAAAATTTTATTTATTTATTTGACAGACAGAGATCACAAGTAGGCAGAGAGGCAGGCAGAGAGAGGGGGAAGCAGGCTCCCCTCTGAGCAGAGAGCCCGACGTGGGGCTCGATCTCAGGACCCTGAGATCATGACCTAAGCCGAAGGCAGAGGCTTCACCCACTGAGACCCCAAGGCGCCCCTCCATGCCTCTCCTTTTAAAACCAGTTGCTCTGATGTCAACACAATAGCCATACATGTTTATAATACTTTAAATTTGCAAGCGCTTTCCCATGACTTATTTTATTTCAATATCGCTCTCAGGTAGGCAAAGCAAATTATCTCTGACAGATGGGAGAAAGCGAGTGGTAAAGGGCTCACTGGATGGATGGACGGGCGCTCGAGGGAGACTGGTAATACCCTTGTCTAAGTTTTCATTTACAAATACAGCTAAAAAGTCTCATGTCAGCCATGTAAACAAGAATAATCCATTCTAAAATGGGGTGCTTACTCCTGCATATTTGGGTCACCACCCAGCTGGCCCCGGAGCACCAGGTTACCTGCCCCGTGGGCTTTCCGCAGCAGAGGCAGGGCTGGCTCCCTCCACCACCCACAGACCTTCTCCATCCGAGTGTGGGCAAGGGAAAGGAGCTGCCTTCAACAAACGCATAAGGAAGGGGCCTCAAGGGGTTTGCCAGGGAAGTGAGTGGCAAGCAGCCCCACCCCAATCCTGCCCAGTCCCCCGCAGGCCTCTGAGGGTGGGACCCAACAGAGTGGGACTCAACCCTGCGCTCCCTCCCTATGCCCAGGACCAGTCATCCCCACAGGGAGAACAAAATCACGTTCTTCCTGGAGCCGTCTGCTCTTTGCGTATGCAGTGTCTGGGCCCGTGCATCCGCGCGTTCGTGTGCTTGCACAAACATCCACTCGGTTGGTGGAGGCCAGGGGCGTGACTCGGGGGCTTCTTTCGGGTGCAGGTAAGGGCCGCGCTGCACGTCCTGCTACCTGACTCGTCCACAGGGGAGCTGGGGAAGGCCAGGGCTACCTGGGTAGGCAAACCCCTCGGGTGGGCGCAAGACCCCGCTCGGCGCTCCCTGCCCGGGATGGACAAAGTCGAGCCGCAGACCGATCGATGTCGCCAAAGTTCGGACGCGGGCTGCCGGCGTGGCCGGGGCTGAAGTTCGCAGCAGCTCCGCATGTGTTAGCGAATCCCGAGTCCCCAGTAGCCCGAAATGTGCTCCCCAGGGGTGGCGGGAGGGAGCAGGCAAAAGGAGCGGCTGCAGAGCAGCTCCCCGCCCCGGGCCCCGGCACACCCCGAGGGGAATCGGGGAGGAGGAAGGTCCTTTGGCTGGGGGACAGCCGCACACACCCACACGCCCCCATACACACCCACACACCCCCCATACACACCCGCCTGCTGCCCCGCCCACCGCCCCTCCCCTGCGTCCCCGGCAGCCGCGCGGCTCCACCTCTCCCGAGTGCAGTCCACACCGTCCTTTTCAACAAAACAACACTACGCACCGCCCCCAGCACCCGCACCGGGCGGGATCCGGGGCAACGCCCAGCCCGCCGCCAGCCGCGCCCCGCGACCCGCGCCCCCTCCCGCGCCCCCGCCGCAGTCGGTCGCCGAGTCCCGGCCGCGCGCCGCTGGGGAGAGAGATGGAGCCTAGCTCGGCGGCGGCCCAGCTCGACCCTGCGCCGCCACCCATCCCCGAGCGCCCGAAGTGACAGGAGGGGCACGCACGGCGCGCGCGGGGCGTCCCGCGTTAACCGCTTCGGCGCCGGGGTCGGCCGCGACGCGAGGGTGGGGAGCTGGGGACCGCGCTGCGGGCACTCACCGGGATGTGCACTCGCAGCGAACGCCTCTTCTGGCTGGGGATTTTTTTGCCGCCGCTCCCGCCGGGGCTGGAAACGTCTTTCTTCTTCTTGGTGTCCATGGCCGCGCTTCCCATAACTTTCACCAGAAGTTAATTCCGGGTGACTCGTCCCTGCAGTTCGGTCCTCTCCTTCCCCGCCCGGCCCCTGCTGCCGGCCTCCAGCCGCGAGTCTTTATTCCCCTCCGTCCACCCCGAAGACGCGGCGTGGGGACTTCCGCGGGGAGGGAAGGTGGCGCAGGTACCTCGGGCCGCCGCCGCCGGGGACGGATGGCGGTCGGCGTGGGCGCGGAGTTCACGTGTCCTCTTCCTCCGTAGAGCTCAGCGATGCAAAATTAAAGCCAGAGGCCGTACAGGCTCTGCTGTCTCTCCGGCTTACGCGTGGCAGAGGTCCCCCGCCGGGTGACAAAGTTTTCTTCCTTTTGCGAAGCGAAGCAGCATTTTCCACCCTCTCAGCTCCTCGCACGGGTTCCCAGAGGTAATCCGCAAGGCAGGTGCACGGAAGGACAGCGATCTGGGAAACGACCCTCCGTGCCTGCGCCCAAGCGCGCCGTCTGGCGAGAGCGAGACAGTTTGTATGTAAATATAATCCTCGGCCGCAGAACGAACCGGCCCGGAGTCTGGAGCCCGGCCCGTCCCCCCGCCGGGCCGGAGAGGGGAGGCGGGAGGGGGAGGCGCAAACGCGATCGCCCAGGCAATTGGGCTCCCGCTCGGCTGCGCGCCCGAGTCCCGGCGGCGGCTCGGCTCGCGGGGCCCGGCCAGCCCGAGGGCGCGCCCGCTGCGTCCGTCCGCCGCGCCGCGTCCCGGGCCCAGGGAGCCGGCAGCGAGGGGCGGCGCGGCCGGGACGCAGGCTCGGCGAGCGCGGGGCGGTGGAAGGCCGCGTGCGCTGAACAGGAAGTGCACGGCGCACGCCGCTCGCCCGCTCGCCACGCCGCCCCGAGCCGGCCCCGGGTCGCCGCACGAGGTCGCCTGCCCCGCGGGCGGGCTCCTCCCTCCCCTGCGGCCGCGGCGACGCGGGACTCGCCCGGAGCCCATTGGTGATGCGTCTCGTGGCTCCCGCGTCTCCGTCTACGCCCGGCCCCCGGCCACACGCCCCCGCGCCCTGGCCCGCCGCCCCCGCAGCGGCGGAAGCCCCGGCTGGCGTGGGGATGCGCGCTGACCCGCGCCTGCTTCCGGGAGAGCCGCGGCCCCGGCCCCTCTCCGCGCGCCGAGCGGACCCCAGCGCGGTCGCTGCCGCGGGGGACGGCGGCTCGTCACAGCCCGCCCCGAACCGCCGCCACGCCCGGCTCCCCCCGGGCTCCCCCGGGACTGCGCAGCGGAGCAGCGGGAAGTGCGGGCGCAGGGTCCGCAGCCCCGCGCCGCAGAAGACGCGGAGTTCCGAGGACTGCGGGAAGCAAGGGGTGCGGAGAGCCCTGGAACCCCCGGCGAGGCTTCCACGTGCCACCGCGTCGCCGCTCTGGCGCGGCCGTAGCCCGGGCCCGGGGGACTTGGGGGGGTGGCGTCCCCCTTCTGAGCGCCCCAGGATGGCGCGACCTTGGTTCCCGGCTGGAAGTGGGGTGAATGCTCGGTCGGGAGCCGCCTCCTTTCCCGCTCTAGGTCCTGAGGACGTAGTGACCCCAGAAGTCACTGGAGCGCCCTGAATGCTGACGTCAGCTCCGCCTCTCGCTCTGATCAGAGAAAGAAGGGGACGGGCCGGCTTTAACTCCTGTCCAGGTGTGGTGATTTGAGGAGTCCCCTCCTCACAGGAGGGAGGGGTTAGCCGGCCTCGGGGACACCTCTTAGGTGGTGCCTCCCACCCAGCCAGAAGCCAGGGGTTTCAGCCATCTTTCCCGGTTCCTTCCAACCCTCCTTCGTCGTCTGGTGTGAAATCCCCTGCAGTCTGGGTGGTTCCTTGGTTCCTAGGGGTTTGTATCGACCTTCTCTTTCTCCCCTGCTCTCCAATCCGGAACGAAGCCAGACTGGGAAATCCTGGAGCATTTCCTTGCTTGACCGAAGGTAGAGATGCTCTGGAGGGGACTAGTCTGGGTTCAAAAACCAGGTAAACATTCTGGTTCCACAGGTGTGGAATTAAACACTTCGACCTTTTCTGACTGGCTGGTGGAGGGGGCATGAGCCTTCATTAGTCCCCTAAATGCTGGAAACACTGCTTGGGTGGGGGGCTTTACCTTGCCACCAAGGGAGCCCACTCTTACCTGCTCAAAATTACTCCCCAGCTGTCCCTTAAATTTCATCTCTTTAAGCTCAGCATTTTAATCCCTGACACAGTAATAATTTTCCAGGGCATGGAAATCATCCCGTCTGATGAGGACTGACTTGGGAAGGGAGGAGGGAGAGCTGGGAAGGAGCAAGTAGACAGGAAGGGAAGTCAGCAAGAACCGGGAGGGCGGGTTCAGAATCCGGAAGCCCTGGGTTAATGCTCAGGCTAAAAGCTTTGTCAGGGGCCTGTCCTGGCTAATGGGCAGTGGTGAGAAATTCTAATAGGTTCTTTTGTCAGTTGCTTTGTGTAAATGCACCCAATCATTCATTAATAAAATTTATGTGTTCTCTGAGTTTATTTTGCTGGAGTGCAGACTTCAGTGCCTGGGGAGCCTAAATTAAAATGTTTTACTGTAGGAGCGCCTGGGTGGCTCAGTCGGTTAAGCTTAAGGGTCTGCCTTGGGCTCAGGTCATGATCCCATGGGATGGAACCCCCATGGGGCTCCCTGATTTTCATTCTCCCTCTGCCAGTCTGCCTGCTTATCCTCTCTCTCTCTCTCTCTATCAAATAAACTTTAAATAAAACTTTAAAATAAAGTTTTACCGTATTGCCTACATTTTAAGAGCCTTTTGTTGTTGCTACGTATGTTAATAGTTCTGAGAGCTGGGTGTTTTTTATAGGCCTTGCCAAAGAAGAAGCTTACAGACTTTTTTTTTAACCTTCTGAAAAGATATTAATAAATTGATCCTATATCTTCTAATCAGTGGAGTCTTAGAATTGAGTTTTTGTGGTGGTTTTGCTTTGGGATGCCTTCTGAACCCCATCTTCGCCTCCGTCTCGCTGCACACAGCTCAGCCAGCAGCATGCCAAGCCACTGTGTCCATATGATGACTCTTGCCCCTGATGGTTTCTGAAGGCGCTGAAACTTGCCTGGTGTGGCCCTCAAAAATAATGCAACACGAGCTATGCTGAACACAGTATCAAAATTTTAAATTTGAAAAACTTAACTGAGTTTGCCTTTTGCTCAGGACAACAGTGTTACTGATCCTGTGTTTAAGAAAAATTCTGACTTTGGGGGACATAACATAAAGTTTGTATACATAAAAGTCTCTACAGATTATATATATAACAAGTTTATATACATAACTATATACTGTAAGGTTTATATGTGATCTACATAAACTTTGTACATGAAAGAGGAAGATGATGTGTAAGTGTATCACGGGCTATGTACGCAGTGAAGCTAGTACGCGGGGTCTGAGTAAAGTTTCGGGTCACCAAATATCTGTGTGGTCCTCTCCATTTTCCAGTGCCCTGGCGGTTAGGCTGAGAATGTGTAATTAATTCTGGCCAATGACATGGTGAGTAGATTTAATGTGCATTATTTCTGCATTAGGCAGAGTGCGTATGCCTCCCTCACTTTTCCTCCACTGCCGTCAGTAGAGACCACATGTTCCAAATGGTGTCCAGTAAGAAAGGGGAAGGCAGCTTACTTCCGACTTGATCAAAGTGGGTAAAGTCACTGACACTGATAATTATTTGTTACCACAGTGTCACCTTACCTATAAAAAATAATTACATTGAGATATGACTTATCATGATAGAGTTTCTTGGCACCCCCTTTAGAATTTTACCCAGAGGCATCCGCCTCACCCTGGTGTGGCCCTGTCCTTTTGACCGATGGAAGGATGAGAAGTGGAGGCTGGCCAGGACCCTGGGGGCTGTGGGAAGCACCTTGAAGGCTCCAAGAGTGTGACTTGAGTCCTACCCCAGGGCTGCCATTGATCTGCTCTGGAGCTGTGAGCAACACACTTCTTTCTCCCTTCTGCAAGAGAATCTTCTGAAATTTCTAAGGCCTCTTTAACAGGGAGCTTGTATTTTCTCTTCATTGTATATATCGTACATCTTTGTTAATTTAATTGCTCTGATAATCCCTTTTTTATTTAGCTTTTCAGAAGTACCCCTGCACAATGAATTGAAAATTAAAAACAGCAAACAAAAGGCCCCTGGTCCTTCACCACAGATGGCTCGAAACAGTGCCTCTCAGGGAAAGGAGGCTTGTGGAAGATGCTTCCATCCGGGCCTCGCTTGTGCAAGCTATTGATATACAGCACCTACTAAGAGCCAACGCTAGGGCGGTTTGTAGGCTTGTACCTCTATGGGAGGAGATGCTCTTCGCCCCATTTCAAACCACACATGTGTTTGTGTAATTGTTGTTCCAAAATTTTTTCTATTAAAATCCCCTCGAACTCTCAGAGACTTTTACAGAGGAGGGAAACAGAGGCCAGCTGTCAGAACGTGCTTTGCGGACTATTTGACTTCTATCTATTGATTTTAATTCTCAGGGCTTTCTGGAAAGAATCTAAACAGCATGGCCCCCTTTGCTTTTAAAAGCTTTGTGCGTGGCTAGCAATACTATCTAGGAAATCCCTTCAGGGTGACCTTGGAGAGACACCAACATCTTAGCTGAGTAGGTCTGTATAATTAGGAAACTGGTCACTCAGTTCTGTGCAGAAAGCTCCTCTTGGAAAAATGAAACAGGGTCTGGACTGAGGACTCTCTGTGAACACTTTGCTGATGCGTTGGATACCAGAGAAGTGGGTCTTGTCATCTCATTGTGAAAACCAGGGCTAAGGGTCACATTCAGATTTTATTTCCCTTTAAACACGGGCACCCATTATGTAAGACTGGGAAAGCTTTTGCTCCCTGGTGCAAAGGAGGCCACTAATATCAGTTCAAGGTTAGAGCCATAGGTGCACCCAGGACCAGTGGGGAGGGCTGCTTTGGAGCAGCCTATCTCTTGACAACCTTTTCCTGGGTCCCTTTTGATTTTGCGGGGGACCCACATGAGCTGCCTCCTTTCTCTGTGTTACAGATGACACTTCATCCAAAATGCCAGTGAACTACGGGTCGTCCAGCTCCTGCAATCCCCCAAGTACTTCGAATTAAGATAAAGGTAAGCTCTGTGGCAATGTTCTCCCAAAGGACAGACTTGCTGTTCACATATTTCTCTAGAGAGCAGCTGTGCCTTGACCGGCTCTGTGCCGAAACACCCACTCAGCAGTTCTAAAGAATGACAGATTCAGCAGGCAGGATACGTGTGACCCACAGCACTGTGCAGCGGAGAGGCATCTGTTTGCTAAATAAAAGAATAGGTAATCCCAGCAATTATGTCCCCTTCCTTGACGAAGGGTTGTGGTCACGTAAGCAGCATTAGCTGGGAATGAAGTCTTGGGTTCTGCCGATGGCTGCTTTCATAACTGCTTTACAGAGTTCCATGTGACTTTTGTTCTGGTGACCGATGTTTCCTCTCACCCAGGGAGTAGGTTTGAACTCCCTGGGCTGCAGAATTTGACTAAAGGTTCTGTGTATGTTGGTTAGTCCCAAGCATTGAATGCATGATATGCATACAGACCAATTGGAGGAAATTGTGAATACCACTATTATCAGAATATGGCTCAGGGCTGATTTCTGACCTCCCACTCAACCTATTTGGGGCATGATAAAATAATGCAAATTACTGATAACAACTTCCCAAGCAAAGAAAATTTCTTTGGCAATTGTACTAGCCCCAAAGTTGCCATACTACAGTGCAAATGTGAACATGAACTTGCATGAGAGGGTGCTTACCGACACCTCTCTTAACCATTTGCTCATGTAACTTGCATTTTTTTTTTAACAAGACTGCAGAAAAAGCACATTTACAGTGCCTTAGGACTGGCTGTGTTTGGAGAGCGGAGCTCCAACGTGTGTCCTGGATTTTCAGGTGTGTTATAGACTCAACTCTTGACATCCAACCCTCGCCGCAGATGCATTTTCCATCCTGACTCAGAGAAAACGGTGTCCCTTCCAGAGGGCCCGGCCACACCTGGAGCTAAAAACCCGTGCACAGACCTGCCAGCGTCTCTCCCTGTCCTTGAACCTTAGCACTTCACATCGCAATCAATAAATGCCTGTTTTGTACAGAGACAGAGCCCACGAGAGGCTCGGTTCCAGGGCTCTGGCTGTGCAGAGAGGCTGTCAAGAACACGGTGATTTTTTGACAGTCCTTCTCATGCCATGTGGGCCGAAAAGGCCCCACCCCCGGAACTGCCACCCCTAAATATAACTGCATAGAGTTGCACGAGGTCTTGGGAGAAAATGGGGAGAGAGAAACTCCTTGCTGTGGGTTTGCAGAAGCTCATTTTAAATCATTGCAACCCAAGCTCCCAGTGTGCCATTGTGCAAAAGGACTTACCTTGGCTTTTGGGGTTTTCTCCCTATCCCTACTCATTGTAGCATTTTACCCTCTAGGTGAAAAAGTGAAGCATAATGACAGAGTTCATTGTTCTTCGAGCAGCCTGGAGGAACATTTTCCTGTCCTTGTAGCTTATTCACAAGAGATGCAAGGGGTTCTGAGAATCTTGTGGAAGTGGTTGCAGGGTTTCTCAGGGCAACCAGAAGGGCCTTGTGGGGAGCACAGGCTCAGGCGTGGGGCTCGCTGCTAACACGGAGCGCTCACGAGACTCTGCTCACGCCGGTCAGCACCGAGGCCAGCAAACCGTTCCGTCTTGGGGCTGGGCTGCCAGCGCAGCGGCTTCAGCCAGGGCTGCAACCAGTCTGCGTCTTGGTAGGGTCATTGCGTCCAAGGGTTTTCTTTGTCTTTGCAGCCTTCAGAAACTGACAAAATTTGTTCACCAAGAGCAGAGACAGCTAGGGAACTGGGTCATTGTAACCACTCCCTCCTGAGAGACTGGTTTTTCAACCTGTCAAGATTTGTTCTCTTGCAGGGGGTGGGGTGGTCATTTCCTCTGCCCTTAAATCCAGTCTCTGTCCCTCCCTGCTCTGTGTCGCGCCCCCCACCCCACCCCCGGAACTGCCACCCCAGAACCTTTAGCCAACCAATCCCACTTGGTGTCTGGCGGGGTTTGACCAGAGGGGGGAATAGAGGGGGAGACTCTGGAGTGTGGGAGCAGGAGGGCGCCTGGGGGTTATCTTGGCTTGTTCTGCCTTGGGGAGCATTTTTTTCCTCTGCGGCTCCAGCCACAATAGCCAGGCCCTCCCTCGGTGGCTGCCAGGCTGCCCTGACTGTGGCCCCAGAGCCCAGGGGACATCTGAGTGGAAACCTGGGGTGGGGGGCATGAAGGAGGGGACCCGGTGGGCAGCTGAGGATTCTAGGACAGGTGAGGAGGGCACTGTGGCTGGGGGTGGCAGGAGGACATGTGGGGATGGTGTTGGGAACAACAGCATGGCATGATCCCGCTTCTGTTCTCGCGGATTGGCCTGGCGGCTCTGGGAAGTAGACGCTATCCCCGTCATCCAAGCAAGAGACACCGTGGCTCAGATCTCGAAGGGAGAGCCAGGGTGGTGAGAAGTAGTTGCTTCCGGATGAATTCTGAGGACAGAATCCCCAGAATTCCTGGTAGACGGGGCACGGGGTCTGAGAGAAGGAAGCAGGTGACGTATGGCTCTGAAGGTCTTGGCCCGAGCAGCTGGAGTGATCCTCTTTCCTAGGAGGGGAGGCTCGGGGAGAGGCTGGGGAGGCAGGGAGTCTGCTTCTGGCGGGAGTGCGTTTGAGGTGCCCGTAGGGACCTAAGTGAAGTACCCGAGCAGCAGGGAGGCATCTGGCTGGAGACCTCGGCTCCCTGGCATTTCAGACCAGAAGTGGGAAGAGATTTGGGCGCGAGTGTAGACAGCGAAGAGGTCAGGATTGCACCCCATGACCCTCCACGTTCTGAAGAGAACCAGGAGAACGCGGATCTGGTGGCCAAGAGACAGAAGCATGTCCAGGAAGGCACACCAGGAGTGCCAGCACTTGGAGGTGACCATGGGGGTTGGCCACGGCCCCCTTGATGAGCCACGGGTGGGTGGGAGCAGCGGCCTCGTGGAGAGGGCTCGTGGGGGCAGGACCATGGAGGGGGCACTTGCTTGATGGCTGGTTCCAGGAGCTTTGCCAGGAGCAGAGGTAGGCAGTGGGGAGTGGACTGTGGGTCAGCAGAGGCCGGTTTTTAAGGAGTAGAATGTTCCAGCATGTTTGAGTGCTAATGACATGACACTGTCATGGCTCAGGAAAGGAATCTGTGATGCAGAAAAGGAAAAGTGCAGGAACAAAATGCAGAAGTTGGCAAGAGGGGTGAAGTTTGCCAGCCGGGGGTGGGGTTGGGGACAGTCCATCGGGTGACAGGAGGCTCATCACATGGCTGGTGGGAGCGGCACCCAGAGACCAGGCAGGGAGCTGGGGGGTTCTAGTTTCGCCAGGAATAGGAAGCAGTGACCCCCGTGATGGAGAAGGAGAGAGACAGACGGGAAGGCGGGGGGGGGCACGCATGGGGACCTTTCCCCACCCGAGGGGACAACTTGGCGTGCGTCTGCTAACCCAGCAGCATGTCTAGGAGGGTGTGCCTAGCAGTGTGCCGAGAGCTGCCCTGTCCCCGGGAACAGTCGCGTCCTATTTCATTGTAGAAACTCTGCCTGACTTACTTGGTTGTGATTTCATTGATCACATTTGTTTATTCAAGGGGTCCCCTCCTGTGGGACCCCACACTTGCTCCCGACGCTGGAAAGCGGGGACACGCCGGCGGTGTTGCGAAGGACACGGGCTCAGACGCTCACACACTGTGCACCCCGAGGGACAGGCCGTCTGTCCTGCTCCAACGGATGGCCTGCCCTCCCAAGCCTGTCCCACAAGGCCCGGCAGCCAAGCTGCTTGTCTAACTTCCTGATATTTGCCCATCCCTTGGGTGAGAATGGTATCTCGTACCTAGACTATTCAATGTTCTTGCTCGGAATGAAGAACAGCTTTCGTGGGTCTGTATTTCCTGTTCAGTCACCTTTCTGGGACTTGTCTGTCTGCGCCTTCGGCACTTTCTCCTGTTGTTTCTAGTGCTTTCTCTCACCTGCTTATAAGGCCTCTTTTACCTTCACAGAATTAGCCCTGTCAGTGCCCTGGACCACAAGCATTTCTTCCGGGCCTGTTTGTCTCTGGACGTGGTTTATCTTGCCTTATTTTATTCTGTACACAGGGTTCCCCCCTTTTTATGTCATTTGGGTTATTGATTTGTTTCTATGGCGGTGGGTTGGGCACAGGCTCTGGACTCACATTTGCCTCTGTCACTCCCTAGGAGTGAATCTGCAGGCACGGTGCACAACCACTTGGTAAACACAGGACAGGCGTGCCCGGGAGTGTGTGAGCCCCTGCGTTCGGGAGATACGCATTTTTCTTCCTCAGTGTCAGTCCCAAAAGTGGAGCACACGGAAATGGCATGTTTGCTGTTTGCTTTCCAGAATTCTTCTGGGAAATCACAGTGCCCCTAATTTCCTGGGCCTATGCCCTGTGGCCCCCTGAAGTCCACCAGGGGTGATACTCACCCCTAGAGGAGAGCTCATGTTCTAGAAGGCTGTTCTGGTTTCCATCAGTCCTGGGGCATCTGAGAGTCTGGCACTTTGGAGGTGGAAGTAGCCTTTCTTGCAGAGTGGCCCGTGGGCGCTGGCTCCTTCCTGACACTCTGGTGGAGCAGTTTGGGGCAGGCCGTGTGCACCTGCTGGTTTGAAGTTTGAGACCTGCTGGTCTGACCCTTCCTCCGTTCCTTCTCCTGGAAAGTGTTTTGGGAACTAGAGACACAACAGCTGCGCGCTTTGCTCTGTCTTTCCAGCCAAGAGAGTTGCAGTCACGGAGCCTGCCTGGCACCCAGCAGAGTGTGTGTGGCTGGGGAGGGTGCCCTTGAGAAGAGCCCGTCCCCCAGGGTCACCAGGCGGGAGAGCACAGCTGCTTCCCACGGAGCCGGCTGCTAAGCCGCCCTCCCAGCTGTGTGGGCTGAAAGTCTGTCTGAGTCCCAACAGGGCGGACATGTGACGGATGCCAACGTGCCTCCGCTCCCATGTCATGGGCGTGATGTCTGCACTGAACCTCCCCTGATGAAAGATTATGTTGTATGAGATGCCAATGTGAGTGTAGGGTCTTTGATTTTAGAAGTCTTTCTAGAGACTTACATTACAAACATTTTATAAGCGGGAATGAGTCAGAGGCCTGGAAATGGGTTACCACATAAGGCCCAAGCAGAAAGGGATTTTTAAGAGGAATCCCATAGGATTTTAGCAAGTGTGGTGGGCTTTGCCCTGGGACTCCACAGGGAGAAGGGCAATAGAGTAACTTGGGAGTGGGGTTCCAAGGAGGGCACAAGACCCAGCAGAGAAATCTGTTTCTACCTAGAACCGTTCCAACGAGAGCCATGTCTGAAACCCCAACAGACAGGATTCGGTTCTATTTAGGGCTCGGGCTCCATGTGCGTAGCCAACATGGGGATGTGATAGTTTAGAACATAAAGAAGACATATGTTAAGATCTTCCCAGAGAAATTCCTGTTTGGTCTTAAAACCAACCACAGACCTCTTTCTCCTGAATGCTTGGTTCGTTTGTTCCTCATGGGCCCTGGAATGGACCCTCGTGTCTTTCTCATGGGTGGCCAGAGCACAGAGCATCAGCGCTGAAAGCTGGAACCCACCCACGCATGTGGTGTCCGTTCATTGCTTTATCCTCCTCTTTGGGGGAACTTGCCTGCCCTGCTGGCAGGGGCTGCCCCTCACGGCAGGGTTCTGGTCCCTGCCCACTGGCTCAGCCAATCACAACCACCTTCACCAGGGGAGCCAATCAGAGCCCTTCCCTGGGATTCTAACTGGAGCTGACCAAGCCCCCTCCCTCCCCACCTCAAGGCTGCAAGGCTTCCCCCTGCAGCTGCCCGCGTCAAGGGACAGTAGCCCGAGAGTATAGCTCTTACAAAGAGTAGGGAAGGGGGGACACGGAAGCCCTAGCTCCCATCACCCCAACACCATTTCCTCCTCTCCCCCTCCCCGTGAGCCAACAACATTCCCATCTTTTCCTAAGATAGAGTTGGATTTCTGTCCCTTGCCAGACAAGAGTCTTAACTAACGAATGTCTTACTTTTAATTAACTTAATTTTGTTATTCTTTCTAGAACAGGGTAGGGAGGAAACGAAGGGATGCGGGAAGGGAGGAGAGAAGCAAAGAAGAAAGGGAAGGCTGTGTGTGCGGAGGAGTAGCCGACAGGAGTGCCCGTTATCCGGCTGTCACAGCCTGACCCCTCTGCCCCTCGCCCACCTTGGCCACGGTCTTTGCTGTGGTCAGGTAGCCTGGCCCTCCTGGCCAGCAGCCTCCTGGAGGACCCGCAGGACTGGGCTGTTTATTCCCAAGCCTGTTCTGGATGTCGGTGGGAACGGAAGGGTCCGAGGCCCTGAGACGTGTCCTCCGTGTGGGCAGCTTCCTGTCTCCACACCGTGTCTGCGGGATCCTATGGCCGTTTCCAGAGGCTCCCCAGACACACTGAACATTCTTGTGGCTCTGAGGACTCAGTTTCCCTGATGGGATCGGAGCACGTAAATCTCCCATAGGAAAAGATCTTTGCCCTCCGTGCTTGAAGAAAGCCTGCTTAAGTTTACTAATGACTGGGATTAGCAAGGTCCATTGGTAATTTTCCAAGTTACCTGAGCAAGAAAAAAAAAAAAAATGACAGTGATTACGGAAGCCAAGACCCACAGTCGTCAAGCTCACATTGGCCATTTGCTTTGACGGGCAGAACTCAGCCCTTTTTACTTCTGCTTCAACTCCCGTGGCTCAGTAAGCAGGTACCTGCAGTCTGGGAGGAGGACAGGCTGCGCCGGGAGGAAAGGGTTTTGGGGTTGATGTAAATGTTCAGATTTCTGGTTCAGAGAATTACCAAGACCCAGTGAAAAACAGCCCACCTTCCTTTTGTTTTACTCTTACCACATCCTCATTTTTTTTTTTTTTTAATCCTTGTATCTCTTTGTGTTTTTACATCCAGATTCACCAAGTGGCTAAACAGGGCCACATGAGATCGCCACACGCCTTGCCTCCCTGTTCTGCCACTGTTCTGCTTTTGTTGAGAGCAAGGGAACGGTACACAAACAAGAGAGCCTCATAGTAGAGCCTCTTTCGTGGGGAAGAGCTGCCTTTGCTCTAATGATTTTCCGATTACTCAAAATATTTCAGAACTCCTTTTGAAAAAAAAAAAAAAACTTTTTTTTAAATTTAGGGGCCAGCTTGTGAGGAGCAAAAAGGCAAAAATAGCAATGTCGATAGACTTCTGATAGAACACTGTGTAAGCCTCTAGCCAAATCTTCAGTGTAGACGAGGCACAGACAGAACCCAGTCATGAAATTCCTATGGCATGTGTCTATCCACGTCCCACCAGCCAGTGAACGCTGCTCCCCGTGACCCTTATTAATGAAAACTCACTTCTGTTTCAGGCTGAATTGCTAGGATCCCAGGGGTTACTCAGTTCAACTCTGTGTTCCTTATTGCACGAAGATACAATGACCTCAGAGGCCCCCATTTGCTGGCATATCTGTCAGCTGGGATCCTCAGAGAGGTAGAGGCCAAGACAGAATTAGGCACGTACGAGATTGAAGGCAGGGGCACAGTGTTCGCAGGGTGCAGAGTAAGACATGCAGGGGTGGGACGCCTGGGTGGCTCAGTTGGTTGGGCGACTGCCTTCGGCTCAGGTCATGATCCTGGAGTCCTGGGATCGAGTCCCACATCGGGCTCCCTGCTCAGCAGAAGTCTGCTTCTCCCACTGACTTCTCTTCTCTCATGCTCTCTCTCTTTCATTGTCTCTCTCTGCCTCTCAAATAAATAAATATTAAAAAAAAAAAAAAAGAACATGCAGGGGTAGGTGGGGAGAGCGTCAGACCCCGGCCCAGGTCTGTCACCCGTGGAAGGACAGCGGAAGGGGCTGGGAAGGAAAAGTCTCAGATCAGCACAGTTTTCTGAGCACAGTTTACAACTAGACCTGGGGGGAGGGTCACCACCCACAAATGGTAGGTCAGGGACATACTATGGACCCCACGTGTTGTGTCATTGCCTGGGGACAGCCCGAGGAAGGCATGGCTCCACCATATCCCCGACAACACACAGACGCATGGCTCTGTGCATATGTAGGGAGCAGCTCCCTGTGGTTTCCTGGGTCTCTCCCCCCACCCTTGGGGAGACTTAGAAGAGGACTGATGAGATTAGCTGCAAGGCAGTATTGCTATGGGGGGTCTTGGGGCACCCACTCCCCCCCTCCAGCCTTCACAGTATCCAGTCTAAATGGCCTACCTGGGGGTGTCACCCAGACCTTTCCTGAGGGCTCAGAGTCCCTTAGAATTGCACTGTCCTTGGGCCAGGGCTGCACGAATGAGGAGCCACACGGGTCCCTGGCTTCCACAAGACTTCCTCCTCCACCCCCTTGTATGAAAGCACCCTACCTCCTCCTTCTGATCGAGGTCAACTTACCCAACCAAGAGAGTGACTTCCTTCCTCACCCACTGGGCCCTAGCCACGCAGAGCCAGAAGTGTCCTGGGGACCGCTGTAGCTTGTAGTTCAGTAGGACCCTGGCTGTGTCCCCTGGCAAGAGAGTGTCCCCTTTGGGGACCCAGACTTTTAGCTCTCCAGAGCACGAGGTTGCAGGGACAGGAAGCAGAGTCTCCCAGCAGGTCATTGGGGTGACTCCATGGTCCTCATGTTCTTCTCACGGGACACACAGCGCCGCGGGGAGGTCTCTGATTGAAAGCACATGCTGCATCTGCAAGGTGGTCCTTCCCAAGCCTGCGTGGCATCCCCTCCAAGCTTCAGGGGCGCCGTCAGTCCACTATCCTGGCTCTCTGTGAGCCTGGCTGCTGTGTAGACCAGGGCATCCCACAGTCGTGGGTCGTACACCCCTCCGCCCCCACCCCACGCCTTCTTAGCTGTAAAGTTAGCCCTCCGTGGGACGCATTGTTGTGTGGAGTCCATGCCTGGCCAGCTGTCCCATAAGCCCCAAACAGTGGTGCTAGCCAAGGCTCTGTGGGCAGGAAAGGCACAATCCACACCTGGAAGGGGCATCTATCCTTGTAAGATGAGTCGCTGGCCCTTCTGAGATGGAAGGGGCTTAATGTGGCCACCTTGCTGCCGGGCCTGTGGTCTCCTCTAGGAATAGCCCCGGCTGGGGTAGTCAGGGGTCTCAGTGGCTGATGGGCTGGAAACCCAGAGGGGGCAGTTGCAGGATCGTCCTTGATAAATGGGAGTCCATGAGGTCATCTGCCCCCCTGCCCCATAGACTCCTTCTCTGCCACGCTGGCTGCTCCGTTCACGTACCCATCCCCTGGTCCCAGGGTGACTGGTGACGAAGGCCCGCTGCCATCCACCAGTGAGTCTGTTTGCACACTTGACTGTCTGGTGCCTCTTGCACGGTGGGTGCTCTCTGGGGGGGGGGCACTAACCTGGGGTTCAAACATCTGTACGCCCTGTGCCCACTCTCATTTGTACATGTACCTGCCTCTACCCACACCTTTCCGTCCCGGACCCACCAGCCCTTTTCCTTCCAGACCCCTGACCAGCTAGCTGGGCCACTGGCCACAGCCCAGGCGCCTTGGCCTTTTTGCCTTTCCACATGGGTGAGCTCGTGCCCACCGGGCAGAGCTGTCTCCTGGGTCACCCGGGGCTGTCCTGGAGCATGACCAGGATGCAGCTGCCGGGCACTTTCAGAGCCCCTCCCCGAAGATGGCCATCTGTCAATCAAGCGGGGATTTTTTATCTGCTGCTTACAGGGGTCATGCAGGACATGCCCCTCCCCACATGGCCGGAGGAGGGGGCCGGAGACGGGGTGCTGGTGGAACCATGGTGAGGGGCGCGGCTGCTGGAGATGCCCCTCATGCAGCTTCTCACGCCCTGTTTTCTCACTCAGCCTCTACCCGAGTCTCCAACTCCTTCTTGTAATGGACTGCTGCTCCTCCGTTCAGCTTCGTGACTCGGTGGATCCCACAGGCTCTAGATCCCCGGGGACCATTCAAGTTCATGCATAGCTGGTGTTCCAAGGTCATGTCCCCTTGACCAGGAGCCTCTTTCTTGAAAGGAGCACAGCTCCCTGCTGTAGTGGGCATGGCCGTGCTCCAGACCGTTGTTCCCATGTTGGGATTCTCCCCTGGCTGCACTTGGACCTCCACGCCACATCTCCTCCCACTGCGGACACCCCCAGCACTACCGTGGGCTCATCGACCCCCTCCCGGACCACCGGCCCCACCTGCCTTAGCCCTCCCCCAGCCCTGTTCCCCAGTTCTACCCAGTGGTATCTCCCCCAAGAGATGGGCAGGCCGGTCTCCGCAGGCCTCGAGCATGCTATGGGGGTTGAACTGTATCCCCCAAACCCATATACCTGGCACCTGTGAACATGACCTTGTCTGGAAATTGGGTCATTGCCAATGTCATCTAGTTAACGAGGGGGGGGTCATTCAAATGGCCCAGTCTAGATGACCGGGTCCTCATGAGAAGAAAGGGGGCACAGACACAGTCACGCGGCGAAACGCTCTGTGAAGACACACACGCGCGGAGAAGGCCACGTGAGGGTGGAGACCGGTCGGAGTGTGGCACCAAGGATCGCTAGCAGCCCCGGAATCTGAGAGCCAGGCACCGAGCCCGTCCTCCCCAAGAGGCTCGCGGGCTCTGCTGATGGCCCGAGCGACACCCTGATTTCTGACTTCTAGCACCCAGGACGGAACAGGATGCGTTTCTGTTACAAGCCACCCGGTCCGTGACACTTGGCGACAGCCGCTGTGGACACTAGTGCACACGCCTCTCTCGGCTGCCCCTCTGCACCTCTGCCCTGCGTGCTCTCTGCCTGGAGCACCCCTCCCCCTCTCCTCCACTCACCACAGCTCCCTTTGTCCCCTTCAGGGCACCTCAGTTTCCCACGGAGCACCCAGGCTCTCGCTGGCCCCTCCCTGCTGCATTCTGGACCCATCTCCGGGCAGCGCTGCACCCTGGCCCTTCAGGACAAACCTCCTGCGTGACTTATTTGTATTTCTCACCTCACTCTCTACAAGGGTTTTCCGCAGCGGCTGCTTCCCGTCGCTCGCTAAAAGGCAATTTCTGTTGTCCTTTTCAAGACCGACCTCACTGGTTTTGGAACCAAGTAGGGTCTGAGCTCAGCCCTCAGCAGAGAGAGAGCGCACACGGGTCCCTGCGTGGGGTTAGGGCCTGTGGGGGAGGGGACCGGCTCACACGGATACAGACGTCATTAAAAACCCGGATATCAGGCATCAGCCATGCCCCGCCTGGGACTCCAGATGCTCTGTTATGATCAGTCTTCAAGACTCTGACTCTCTGTGACTTACCCAGTGTTAGTGGCACGGGAACCGCAGCAGAAGCTACGAGAGAGGCCATCTGTGGGGGACTTGGGCGCCAAGCCCCATATCCGAACCCTCCCAAGTTTCTGACTCCGCAGTCCTTTAATAGCTCTCAGTAGGAAAAAGAAAAAAGATCCAGCTCCTGCCACGTGAAAGTCAATGCGCAGAAAGGGGACAGGAGGACCCGTTCTGAATGTCAATCAAAGAAAATCCGCATTTAGCGACAGCCGCATTTAGCACCCATAGGCTTCAATTTTAATTAAGGCAGTGAGTGGCTCGTCTCCAATCAAGGCTAGAGAATTAGCGCATTCTCAGGACCCGGCACGTCGTCGCAGAGCAGTTTTGCAGGGAGTCCTTGCGTGACAGCCATCTGGAGACCAGCTGTGTTCTTGGTGGCACCTGGCGGCTGTGCACTGCCTCCCCCAGGACCCGTTCTGACCTGCAGTGTGGGAGCCGAGCCTATCGATAACCTGGTCACGGGACCCTCTGAGGCCCCCTGCTCCATCTCCCCCTCAGTGAGGAAGGATTTGTCACCCCATCCCATGCCAGCGCCAACAGCCGTGCTTACCTCAGTTTCCTCATCTACACAATCGGCGTCTGCCTCACCTGGCCCTTCACTCTGCGGCATGAAGGAGCAGGCGGGCAGACCGACAGTTTGCAAGACGTGAAGCCCTAACAGAGCAGGCCCGTCCCCACCGTAGGTCCCGTGGGTCAGAAGCCTGTGAACTGTCATCCTTTGCTTTGTGGTGCATGCTGGGAGGGGCATCTCAGAGACCCGCAGGCAGAAGAGCCGTCCAGCTGGAGCAGAGCAGCTGACCGCATGGGACCAAGACAGGGGGCTCAGCTCCGGGGCATCTGGGCCCCGTGCGACCCTTCTGATTAGACTCTGCAGTGACGTCACAGCCCCGATCGAATGGTGCCAGGCCATCCCCTCCCTGTCCAGTGCTGTGGCCTCCTCACACAGACCTGGGGTCATCAGGCTTCTCACGACAGACAGCCCTTCAGGTAATCCTGGAGGTTTGTTGACAAGGCCCCCAAAGCCCAACCTTCTGGCCTTTCGGTAGTAGGGTGGCTGGGTGTCCCTTTCCCACGAGGACACTCTTAAACTAGCCCACGGACCGAAATGCCTTGCCGTTTTCACCATTAGTGGGCTTTGGGGGGAGGGGGTGAAACCAGTGTTCCCCTCCCCCCAGTCCAGAGGAAGCTGGGTCTTAAAGAGCTAATAAGTGTGCCATTTTCCAAAACACGTTGGAAAATTTCACAGTTCATACACCTGTAAATTTAGCAGCACCGTCTTCAGAAAGGCAGGTTCCCGCCCTCAAGCCCAGGAAGTCCAGAGATCAGGACGCACGGCTCTCTCCAGTGCCAGGGTCTCCGGTCCTCCCCACCCTCCTGGCCAACCTGTTGTCCAGTCCTGTCTCTTACCCTTACTTTAGTGGCTCTGTTACATTGTGCCTTTTATTGTACACGAACTCAGATGGTTTTCTGCTAAGTGGGAGAGATACAGATCACCCGTCGTATTTATAGCTCTGCCGTGAAAATCGGAGTTGGAGTTAGTAAACCGCGGAAGGAACATGGAGGAAAAGATCCTGGGCAGACAGGCTGCTGGTGGCACCTTGCTTTTGCCTCCTCCCTGGTTTCGATGACCTTGTAGCTTCTACCAGACAAACGCTCAGGAAGTAGCTAATGGCTCAGCCAGAGAAATTTACTGACCACGTCCTTTCCACGTGGCCAGCAGGGACCACACGTCCTGGAGGACACAGGGGGGAAAGGGCAGGTCCCCCGAACAGAGCGATGAGAGGGGCCCTCTCGGTGGAATGTCGCCCGTCCCCGCCAGTGGGGAAGGGTCACAGGAGCTAACATTTATTACGTGCCCACAGGGTGCAGCTTTGCGCTACATGCTCTTGGCCCACCTGTGACCCCTCACCTGTCCCTCGGTGGAGGAGGAGGTGAAGACACGGAGCCCCCGGGACACTAAACTTGGTCAAGATGGTGCAGCAGCAAGGGCCAGAGAGCTTCAACCAGGACTGGACAGCCTGGACTTCCAGCAGGTCTGGGGGGCCCCGGAGGCAGACGCCCAGAGCTGCGGAGCTGCAGGAAGGGGGTGGTCAGGCCGCGTGATCTCACCCTGAGCTGCCGGCTACGAGCCACAGGGACCCCTGTGCTGCCTGGGGCCACCGGAGACCTCCGAGGTACCTTCCCTCTGTGGCTCCCCTCCACAGCCATGTCAGACTCTCCCCTCCCCTCACCCCAGCCAGGAGCCTCTCCTCCTGTTCTCCAGCAAAGGGACACTCAGAAGGGAACTTCTGCCAGGCCCCCGCCCCCACGGGCCCCCTCCCAGCAGCGGCTCCCCCAGACTCTTGAGTCTCTTCACTAGACCCGCCCCCCTGCTCTCCCCGAGCCTTCGCTCCCTCTTTCCTGCTCCACCAGTGTTTCTTGCGCATCTGCAGTGGCTCATCTTCTCGGCTCTTCTTCTTGGAGGCACCTGGTGAGCTTTAAAACAAAGAGAATGGGGGGCTCGTTCCTGCAGACTTCGACCGGAGCAGCTGGAGTTCTCCCCGGGCGTCCGGAGACATGAAGCCGACCGTGCCAAGCCTCCGCAGCCGAGAGCCAGCTTTCCCAGGGCGCCCACGAGCCAGCTGTCTCCCACCCACGCCCCTCCAGCTGCTGACACCCCCCACCCCCGGCAGGCCTCAGTCCCCCTCTTCCTCACCGTCCAGCAGCACGGAGCAGTTGGTGTCTCCCTGTTCCACGAAGCACTTCCTTCCCTGACTCCCTGACCTCTCTCTCGCCGGGGCTCCCTGTCCATCTTGCTGGCTGTTGCTGGTTCCTCCTGATCGACTGTTGGTGGCCCGGGTCTCCGTGCTGGGTTCCGGTCTCTTTCCCGGGTGCGCTCACCCCTCCCTGCGCTCGCTCGGCCGGCAGGCTTTGTGAGTCATCGTTCACTGAGATTGCATCTCTGGTCTGACCGCTTTCTTGCACGCCGGACTCACTTATCCGGACGCCCACTTGACCCTCCACGTGGTGTCTCTTTGATGTCTCAGCCCGGACATACCCCAGACTGGGATCCTGCCTTCCAGCCTCCACACCACAGCTTTGCCGACCTTCCTGTCACTCAAGCCAAACACCGAGTTGTCTTGGATTGCTGGCCCCCTTCCTGCCTACTTCCGATCCCGTCAGCAAATCCGGGGGGTCCTGTGACAGTGTATCCTGAAGCTTTGCTTCTCGCCCATCCTCCATGCCAGTCTGGTCCCAACTGGATCATCTCGCACCTGCTAACTGGTTTCTACTTCCCTTGGTCCATGCTCAAAACAACAGAGTGATCCTCTAGCAAAGTCCCTCTGAAGGCTCTACCTTTCACTCTTGTCAAAGCCCGTGTCCCCGCGATGACCTACAGGGCATTTATGATGGGCTCTCCTTTTGTCCCTCCCTCACCCCTGCTCCAGCCAGCTAGCTGCTCCCTGAGCTGTTGCTCCAACCTCCCAGATTCCCTCCTACCTCAGGGCCTTTGCATGGACTACTCCCTCTGCCCGGAACGTTCTTTTTTTAGATCTCGGGATGCCTACTTTCTCCTCTCCTCCAGCTCCCCACTCCAATGCCACTTCTCAGTGAGTCCTCCCCAGAGCAGCCTTGAAAAAAAACCCGGAAGCCCTCTTTCCTGGCATGTCCCTTCTTTGCTCATTTGTCTCTTCGGCACATGTCACCTCCTAATACGTCCCACTGCATAGCTGATTTACATGTTGTGTTTATTGTCCGCTCCCGCAGGAGGTTTTAAGTCCCATGAGGCCAGAGATGTTTGTTTGGTTCAGTCCTCCGTAACCTAGTACGGTGCCTTGTGTCGCTCGACAGTCCACAGTGTTTGCTGAAAGGACAAATGTGATGCAGACCAGGAGCTGTGGGGGATGGTGAATGGAGGAAGAAGCCCTCGACGGGTTGCACAGGGATCTCACCAACGTTTGGTGCCGGGAGGCTGGCGGTGCTTACTAGAGCTGAGCCTCCAAGGGAGGACAGTCTTTAACGGTCCTGATAACAGGTGGGGTAAGCAACAGGACCCGGGAAATCCTAGGAAGTGATTTCTTCGGAGCTCTGCTCTCAGGGGAGGGACGGCCCTGGAGAAGCCCAGCCGGAGGTGGGGTGAGGAGGTGGGGCGTGAGAGCAAGCCTGGGGGCAGGAACCCAGTCTCCTGGAGTGTGTGGGCGCTGCGGCGAGCTGCCAGACCCCCGTCCGGGTCCCCACCGCGACACGTCCTCCGCAGCTTCCAGGACCCCGGCAAGACGACGCAGTACTTCCCGGAGGGGTCAGGAATCCCGTCTGTGGCTTCCCGGGGATGGACCAGGCTTGGCGGAAATTCTTCGTGGACGCGGGGAAAAAACGCCGTGCAGGTCCGTGGTCAGTGACCGGGCGCGGGTTCCCGTGTCCAGGCACGCGGCCGCCGCAGTTACACGTTGCCGTGACAGCTGCAGGGTCAGGACCGAGCCGGTCTCCCTCGGTGTACCCGGCAGACACGCTGTGTGCACTTTCCCATCTCGGCCTGAGATGTGGAAACCGTGGGTTTTGGGTCAGGATCCCACGGAGAAGGCCACGGCCCCCCCTTCAGGAAAGGGAGGGTGGGTGCTGGGCGGATTCACACCCCTGCTCAAAAGTCTCAGAAATACTGCCCACCGCGCCCCTCCGTGGCACCCCCCAGCTTTCTGTCTTCCCTCCCTCACACCTGCACCACTTGCTTTGGCCAAATTCTCTTATTCATAATTTTCTAGATGCACCGGGGAAGAGAACAGTGTATGGGCAAGGAGACAGAGGAATGAAATAGCATGGAATCTTCTGGAAGCACTTGGGGCTGTAAGGGGCCAGTTGGGGAGGAAGGACTCTGGCATGCTGCAGATCCCACGCAGACCCCAGCTCTGCCATTCCTGGGTGATGGGCAGGTTCCCTCGTTGTCTGGCTGTGCTCTCCTCAGCTCAGTAAGACCGCCTTGCACATCAGTGCTGAGGGTTAAGCGAGGCTGGCTGTGTGCACGCGTCCAGCCCGGAAGCAGACGGCTCCAAACACAGCAGAGGTGGGCAGACGAGGAAGGCGTCCTCATGCTGCACACCGAAGACTCGGAGTTTGGCCGGGGGGGCGCAAGGAGAGTCAGGGAGAGATTTAAAGGTGTGGAAGGGTTGGTGCTGCTGGTCATCCTATTTTACGGATGACAAAACGAAGGCACAGAGAGGTTAAGTAACTGGCTCAAGAGTGCACACTTAGTAGGTGGCAGAGCCAGATTCAAACCCAAGCTCTTACCCACCACAGTGTTTATTCTTCCTCCAGTCAAATAGGAAAAGGAAAGGTCTTTGAGAGTAAGGCCATGTTAAGGACTGTGGAAGAATTGACTGAGACCCACAGAGAAGTTGGACATGGCTTTGCCACCAACGTAGTGGTTAAGCTGCTGAGAAAAGAATTTAGGTGATCGGCGTGCCCATCAACATGTCTACAAGAATGGGCCAAGGATGGACCCTCTCCAAAGCCTGTGGCTTCACCCCCTACTCCTGGTGCTTTGCGGAAGGCCTGACAAAGCCCTCTGTGCTCTGGGCCAACCTCGCGGCCTTGTAGAGCTGGTAGGAGGAAGAACAGGTTCCCAGCAGCCATTTCCAACCCTCCAGGCAGATCTGGGAAGGAGAGGTCCTGGCACTAGGACTCAAGACGGTTCAGACAGACAGACAGACAGACACACACACACACACACACACACATCAGGGAGGTGTGCACCAGAAAGCCCAACGCCTACATCAGGACTTGGGCCGGAAGGCAAGAGTGTCCTTTGTAGCCACATGTGATTCTGATGGCCCTCTGTTAGTCAGGGTCCACTGCACGTGTCTCAGCCAGAAAGAATTTAACACGGAGCATCAAACCCAGCACAGACCACATCTGGCCAGGGGCTGGCAAGCCTGAGGAGCCAGCCCCGCTGCTGCTGCTGCCCTTAGCCGGGGAGAGGTGGCTGGAGGTGGTTTTACCAGAAACCCCCAAACCAGGGTCAACTGACTGTCACTTGGCCATCAAAGGAGGACCGTGTGGTGGGAGTGGAGCCAAGGCAGGGTTGCAGCTTCTTCCAAGAAGACCCCAGAAGGCAGAAAAACACTCTGGACCACCTTCATCTCCCCCACTTCTTTTCTTCCAGCGACTCCAGTAGTGGGGCCCAGAGAGAGACGGGGGTTTGTAGGGGCCTGAGTCCTGTAGACCCTCAGGACTCACGCTCGTGTCTTCCATTAAAAGCTCTCAGAGTAGACCTCCCAGATCAGGGAGGTCAAGGACAGATGGTAGAGCAAGAGACGGCGGAGGGGGCCGGCCGCGCATTCCACCTGGAGCCGTCTGGGGTTACGTGGAATAATCTAATTCCTGTTGTCCCAGTGACTACTGAGGCTTTCTGGACACTTAAACATGGGGCTGCCCTGATATCAGATTTGTCTTCCGGACCACAGCATCCCACGTTCCACTTGCTCCGTTGGACCTGACCCCAAAGTCTGACTCCAGAGTTTTATCTGAGCAAAATCCAGCGTTCTTCCCAGAATTAAAAAAAAAAAAAAAAAAAAAAAAAAAAACAACCACTAAAATTCCATAATAAAAGAGTAATCAGATGTTATTTATATTTCCTTAACATAATAGAAAAATATCTAACAAAATTATTAGAACACAGAGGTATTCTCATTAAATTCTGAATGGTCCAAAAATTATAAATATTGAGAAGGAAACAAGAATTTGTTTGATGATATAATCACCAACCTAGAAAACAAATTAAACTTGACTGGAAAACACTTAGAAGGAGTACAGTAATTCTATAAAGTGGCTGGTTGGAAAGTAAATATTCAAAGGGTAATGCTTTCCTTATATAATAACAATAACCGGCTGGAAAATTGGAAGAAAGATGTGGCTCACAAAAATTAATATGCAGCTCCTTTACAAGGGACATGACAGACCTCGGTGGGAGGCTGGAAGGCGACAGGGGCGACGGGAGAGGGGCCACGTTCCTGGAAGGGGAGACGCGGAGCAGTGAACCAGCCCTGCTTCCTGAATACCATGTCCAGCGAACAGAATCAGATCCTATCACCACCACCGCGCACACGCACACACACACAGGGTTTTAAAATTTGGGATGTGTACTTTTAAAGCTCCTGCAGAAGAATAAATATAAAAGAAAACGTATTAATAGTTGGGGGTGGTTAGGAGAGAATTTCTTCAGCTGATTGTGCATATTATGTAGCGGAATCCTAAAAAAGGCGTAGTTGCGGGACAACAGGAGGCACGTGGGTCAGGGAAGCCTAGTGGATCACGGATGATCATTTACATATTTCACATAATAACGCAGTCACTCTTACACTGGCGGCTATTAGTGACTGCTTCCGCAGGCTAATGCGGCTTCTCCAGTTCCTTCTGAAGCCGGCTACAGGATGGCAAAGGAAGGAGAGAGCATGGAGCCTCTGGATCCCAGAAAGATGAAATGATGTCCTGGTAGGAACCCATGCTCGTGTCTTCCATTAAAAGCTCTCGGTGTTATAAGCAACTCATGAGTCATTGAAAACTACATCAAAAATTAATGATGTTGGCTCACTGAATTTAAATTAAAAAAAAAAAGTCGGTGTTCCTGGGTGGCTCAGTGGGTTAAAGCCTCTGTCTTCAGCTCAGGTCATGATCCCAGGGTCCTGGGATCGAGCTCTGCAAGTGGCTATCTGCTCAGCAGGGCGCCTGCTTCCCCTTCCCTCTCTGCCTGCCTCTCTGCCTATTTGTGATCTCTGTCTGTCAAATAAATAAATAATCTTAAGGAAAAAAAAAATAAGTCATCTCCAGAGAGGTTCTCTTCCATCTACCCGCCTAAGAGTCATGGTCGAAGAAGCGACAAGCTCTCTCTCCCCTTCCTGTCTGCCGTCCGCTGGGCAGCCGCAGAGCAGCAACCACACGTGTGTTTGCAGCCGTGCCGGCCAGGCTGGGGTTCTGATCGGCCGTGGCTGCCGGGAGCTCTGTTGCCTGGAACATGGCAACATGATGGACAGACACCGAATGACAAGATCCCGGGGGGAGCAGATGACTCCTTCAGCGCCGTCTTCGGTGAGACGGGTGCGGGCAAGCATGTGCTGGGTGACATGCTTGACAACCCACGCTTGCTGAAGTTCACAGCGGTGCCCACCACCAGCCCTTCCACCGTGAGCAGCTCATCACAGGCAAGGAAGATGCCAGTCACCGTGCCCAAGGGCACCATGCCACGGGCAAGGAGATCGTTGACCTTGTCTGGGACTCGAGTCAGAAACTGGGCGACAAGCGCTCAGGTCTTCAGAGCTTCTTGGTTTTCCTCAGCTTTGGAGGAGGAACCGGGTCCGGGTTCACGTCCCTGCTGATGGAATGTCTCTCTGTCCCTTATGGCAACAAGTCCAAGCTGGAGCTCTCCATTTACCCTCCCCTGCCAGGTTTCCACAGCTGTAGCTGAGCCCTATGACTCTGTCCTCACGACCCACGCCACCCTGGAGCGCTCTGATTGTGCCTTTGTGGTAGACAACAAGCCCATCTATGACATGCAGAAACCTCCGTACTGATACCCAGTCTGTGCTAGCCTGAACAAGTCGATAAGTCAAATTGTGTCCTCCGTCACTGCTCCCCTCGGAGCTGGTGGAGCCCAGAAGTCCAGACCAGCCTGGCCGCCTCCTGGAAGGGTCTGCATTTTCTCAAGCCTATACCTGCCATCTGTGTTCAAGGGCACTGAACTCTTGGCAGGGAGGGTCTCCGCCCCCACGCACCCTGCTGTTGCTGTAGGATGGCAAAGACCATCCCATAGGCCCTTTCTCAGGACAAAAACTGCAACAGGCAGCAAGAGAAGTCTGCAAAGAGGCAACATGTTCAGGAAGAACTTAAAAAAATACATTTCCTGGAAATTGCCTTTGGCATTTCAGATCTGCTCCAGAAAACTACGGAAGCTTGAAGCAACGAGCTGTCATCCTTTGGATAATCGCCTTTCAACCATCATTGAACATCCCACCTCACAAACTGAATCAGTTGCAAAACGGAGGGGCTCTTCACCTAGAGAAGCCTACAGGGATGTGCAATCTGGACCCAGACTCCCAACAAGCCGCTTTAAAACAATGTCGGTAGTTGCCCTCTAGAGGAAGTTGGAGGCACACAGCCTCGTTGCTGTTGTTGTTTTAATAAGTCTGTCCAATTTTTGAGTCTTCGAACGATTTGCCTTTTTAAATGATTTGACTCTTGAAGCGGTATTGTCTACAATTATGGTAAAAATAAAAATGAAATAGGAGCCCCACGGGTGTCTCATTTCCCCACTTTGGCCTCCCACCGAGGTCACTGTGCCCAGCAGTCCGCAGTCCCTGGCGCTTCCCGGTGCCGCCAGAGTGCCTCCTGACCCCAGCGTCACGGTGACTGGTCCCTCAGCCATGGATGGAAGACCGGCGGCTGGCGAGTCCCTGTCCAGCTGCTGGGCCCCATGTAGGAACCACGTTTCATCAGTAAAATGATGAGTAACGGTGGGAACAAGAACCAGACCTTTAGAAGAATTCGAACGCCGGAGTTGGGCCTTAGCCCTGTGGGTGGGTGAAGATGTCGTGTTAGTTTTTTCAAGCTCAGCCTCCCCCGGGATCATCACGCAAGTTCACCAGGCAGCAGCGACCAGGCAGGGCAGAGCCATCCAAGGACCAAGTTCCCGGCAGCCTCCACCTGCCGAGTTTCCATCTCAGCTTCCACCAGTAAGGACCACACGGTCATGACATCGGCGAGTCTGTATCAAAACCTGAGCTCTGAAGAAGAATTCAAGTGCGACCTGTCGGAATTGGCTCGCAAATCCCCAGTAACAGTCCCAGGGAAATCCCAGGGAGGGCCCGGACTGGTCACATGTGCCACCCGCTTTACCCTCTCCTCCAGATTCATGTAAGGGGAAAGTAGGTTAACAGAAATCAGCACACCTGTGTGGGTCTGCGTTTCCCAGAGCGACTGATACAGGTTTTTCTTTGAAGAACTGGCTCATGTGGGGCTGGGGCCGGCAATTCCGAAATCCAGGCCGGAGGACAGGCTCGGGCGGAAGTTGGTGCCCCTCCCGCCCAACCCAGCCCCCCCAGTACGTGTGTAGGGCCCGTGCCAGGCACGTCTGCAGACCTGCCCAGGCCTCCTCCTTCCGTGTGCTTCTGGCATTTGCTTTCAGCCCCACATTCGGGCTGTGAGAGGCCCCCAGGACCCCTAACCCAGCCAGACTGGCTGCTCCTGTTCCCCGCAAGGCCAAGGCCTTCCGCAGCCCTGACTATCTGCACCACGAACAGGCAGTGCATTTTGTAGGGAAGCTTTCTGAGCAGAAGTGTAGGGTGAGGGCCTGTCGGGACACCAGCTATCTCTGGCTTCCTTCAGAAGCAGAGCTTGAGACAAAGGACTCATGACCAAGTGAGTGATTTGGAGTCTGATCTTTCACAGCAGGCCCGAGAGAACAGGAAGGAGTCCCAGAAGGAGAAGGAAAAATGGCCCGAGGGTGTGTTATCAAGGTCACTGGCAAGGACACCTGGTTCTGCCGGAACCTCTGGAAAGCAAAGAGAACCTCATGGCACTCACTGCTTGTTGAGGGCTGCTCTGGGCCCCTGTGAGCTGAGCCTGTGCTGACAAGGCCTTGGGGGCCTAAAACAGGCAGGCGCCGTCTGAAGGCCTCGTGCCTGGTGCCCAGAGCAGAGCAGGTCACGCAGGAAACTTTCTGAGCCCGCAGGGTTGGCCTTTCAGCTGCACAGAGCTCTGGGTTGGGCTGGTGGGGCTCTGCTGCCTCACGGCGAAGTATCTGAAGGCACAGAAGCTGTTGAGCCTGGGGGAGAAAGCCCTGGGCACCGGACAGAGGGCCCCACATACCAAAGGACAGTCTGTGTTACATACAGTGGTGGTGTGAGGGTAAGGGCACGGGGAGCCGGTTCTGCACCAGACCCTGGCCAGCCACTCCCCAGGAATATTCACTTGCAAAGAACAGTGACAAGATAAAGGAAAATAATGCTCTACCATGGTGACCTTGGCCGGTTCTCTACTCAGGTGCAGAGAGTTTCTGTTAGCGGGGCTGGACCTCAGCAAGCATTCGCGTGTCCTTGTTATTTAGGCTTCTGATGGAAGTAGGCCACGAAGCCCTCCGTGTTGCCTCTCCGAGACCCAGCCCTGAATCTTGATCGAACCAGCACTAGAGGCAGCCGAAGTCGGTGGTGAAACGCACAGGTTTTGGAACCAAACCTTCCAGAGCTCGGACTTGCATCTCAGCTCGACCATTTAACTAATCCCATGACTGTGGGCAAGTTTCCTGGTGTCTCATTTATGAAGCAGATGTCCTAACAGGGCCCACCTCCGGAAACACTCAGACTGTCAGCGATGATTACGATGATTACGAGTACTCCCTGTAGCGGGGTGGAAGGAAGAGGGGGTCGGAACGAGGGAAGAGGAGGGAGCCGGGCAGGCACGGCGCCACCGGGCGTCGCGGCTGCTGCCTAGCAACACCGCCCACCGAGAGTGCTTAGAGCCCACGTTTTGAAAAGTCTGATTGTTAATTCACCCCTTCGGAAAAAGCAGGGTGGTGGATAGGAGAAGGGCTGAGAACTACCTCTTGCTTGGGCACCTACCCCATGGAGAAGGGAACAGGCTCATTTTGTGCTGTTCCTTGGAGTTCAACCAGGCCCGTGAGGGTAAGATTCGTTCTCAGTATCATCACCAGCTGCCTGACGTTCGTGCTGTTCTCGATGGGAGGATGGGCGGTGCTCGGGTCTCCCACATGCTAGGAAATCGAGGGTGCCGGTGCCTGTGCAGACCCTGCCCAATCCCACATTTCCTCCCTCACTCACGAGACGGAACAGGGGAAGCAGGGCGGAGAGAAGCCTGCTCTGCCTCGAGCCACCAGACTTTTTCGGTAAATAACATTTTCTAATATGTATCGCCACCAAGGTTGTTGTAGGTAATTGGAAGCACTTTCAGTATGTTCTTTCATTTGACCATCATGGGCCCTGGGATGTGGGTGATTCCTTAGTGAGGCTCACTTCTGCCCTCTGGGTTCTGTGAGGAGGGATTCCCCTTCTGCACAGTGGCTTCTTGCCTTAGCCCTCTCCTTCCTACAAAGGAGCTAGGTTACCTGACCCAGGAGCTTGGCTCCTTCCCTGTAGGAGCCCGCTGACAAGAAGGAACATTCTGCCTGCTCTGGGCCTCCGTTCCAGAAGTTCTAGTGGGCAGGCACCCTGCATAAGAGACTATGGTTGTCCGGCATGGCCTGGGAGGGCACAACCACATCCTCCTAATTCTGGGGCTTGATGTTAGCAACAAATGCTTGGCCTGCAGACCAAAAGTCAGGCCTTCCAAACCAAGTGTACACCGTGATCTGTTTCTACCCACAGAACACTTTTGATAGCAGATGTATGGGTTCTTTCCACACCAACCAATTCTCCAATTCCCCAGATACCGGATGGGTGTCTTCCAACTCAAACTTCAATTCTGACACCAACTGCCCAGAGTTAGTGCAGACCCCCAGGTCAAGGGCTCGGTCCCATCTCAGACACCCAGCGCAAGTCCCAGTCTGCCTCAGTTCTTCTGACCAACCCGCTATAAAGTTCCCAAAACCGCCTTCTTGCGTTTAAGAATTTGCTAGAATAGCTCACAGAATTCAGCAAAACACACTACATGCACTGAGCAGTTTGTTGTAAGGGCACAACATCGGTGCAAATGAAAGAGGTGCATAGGACGAACTCTATGAGGGGATGGGGGCCATGGAGCCCCCATGCCCTCTCCAGGTGTGCCCTCGATGTACTATCTAACTCAGAAGCTCCCCAGATCACCCTGCTTCAAAGTTCTTGTGGTATTTTCATCACATAGGCCTGATGGAGTCAGTCCTGGACTGTTGGTGATCGATCTACTCTCTAGCTGCTCCCTGTTCCCAGAGGAGAGGAACTGAAAGTTCCAACACTCTCCTCATGCCTTGGTCTTTCTGGTGACCATCCCTGTCCTGAAGCCATCCAGGGACCCCCCCAGCCACCAGTCATCTCATTAGCAGACCGAAGCACTGTGAGCCAGGGAAAGATCCAGAAGATGGGAAGAGAAGGAAACAGATTCTCTCTTTGAGCTTCCAGAGCGCATGCAGCCCTGCCAACATCTAGATTTTAGCCCCGCAAAACTCATTTTAGACTTTGAACCTCCAGAACCGTTAGATAATAACTCTTGTTGTTTTAAGCCACTATATTTATCATAAGTTGTTACAGCAGCAATCAGAGACTAATACATTCTCCATTCTTTCTTTTACTTACAATGTATCTGTTGAACTCTGGCCTGTTGACCCATAAAGCTTCCTAAGGGATGACTATGCTAACTATGTACCAGTGGTACAATTGAACATTTACCTCTGTCTTCTGGATGTGCCACAAATCAGCAGCTGAATTAAGTCGCTGGGAAAGGCTCAGATTCCATTCCTTTGGCACACACTGTATGTGACTGGTTTTCTTTTCAGGAGGTGTGTGGTTTTTGTTCTATTTCAGTTTAGCAGCAAATGATGTTCAGGTCTCAGATCCATTAATCAATACATTTGGAGTTACAAGCTGGTGGTATTTGAATTCTGCAGTTTAAAATTTTTTATTAGCTACAATAGTTTACAGGGCAATCCAACCCTTCGTCTACTATTTGGTTGTCCAGCGGTATTGTTATATAGGGAAGACAGTAAATGCTTTTCCTTTGCTTTTGTTGACTCAATTTTGAGGATAATGAATTGGTTGCCTGTCATCCTCAAAAGGTGATCAGTTAGTTTTTATTTAAATATCATTATAGGGGGCCTGGGGGGCTCAGTCAGTTAAGCATCTACCTTCAACTCAGGTCATGATCCCAGGGTCCTGGGATCAAACCCCACATTGGGTTCTTTGCACAGTGTGCAGTCTGCTTCTCCCTCTGCCCCTCCCTCCATCCCCCCCAACACATGCTCACTCTCTCTCAAATAAATAAATAAAATCTTTAAAAATAAATAAATAAATATCATTATAAAGTTATGGACTTTAGCATATTCAATGTTTTAATCCACTGAAATTCCTTTTTTGAGTCTCAAATTGTCCCACCTGTAGCCAGTGGGAACTCTTGAGTCATTTGGACATGACCTTAATAGTCTTTGGTAGTTCTTCGCTATTTGGTATCTCCAGATATTCGAGACTCTTCTAGAACATTTCCTGCCTCCAATCCAAAAATCACCCATTTCCCCTAGAATCTCTGGTTTCTTTTAATGAAGAATGATTTTTTTTTTCCTAAGAGTGAAAGCGTGAGGGGTGCCTGGGTGGCTCAGTGGGTTAAAGCCTCTGCCTTCAGCTCAGGTCATGATCCCAGGGTCCTGGGATCGAGCCCTACACCGGGCTCTCTCCTCGGCAGGGAGCCTGCTTCCTCCTCTCTGCCTGCCTCTCTGCCTGCCTCTCTGCCTACTTGTGATCTCTCTCTCTGTCAAATAAATAAATAAAATCTTTAAAAAAAAAAAAGAGTGAAAGCATGAGCAGGGTGGGACAGAGGGAGAAGGAGAGAGAGAATCTTACATGGGGCTCAAGCTGACAATCTTGAGATCATGACCTGAGCTAAAATCAAGAGTCAGATGATTAACTGACTGAGCCACCCAGGTGTCCCAATAGAGAATGATATTTTAAGAGTACAGTCTAGAGGCCATGGTTATGTATAAAAAATATATACAGAGAGAGAGAAAAAAATATAGAAGTAATGACCAACCATAATGCAATGATTATCCATAGCACATCCAAATGATCACAGCACAACCAAAATGATGTGCATATGTGTGTGTGTGTGTGTGTGTGTGTGTGTGTGTGTATGAAACTTTACATATTTATCATGTGTCTGTTTATGGAGATATCTATCTATTCACCATCTACCTATCTTTCTTCAGTTCATAGGGAATTTTTCAATTCAAGTTGAGAACAAGACTTTTATTTAACCACTTCTGTATTCTATCTGTACCTTCTTTCTCTCACACCAACACTCTTAGTTCTCAGTGACACATGGAAGGATAGAATTAAAGTAGCCCATAACTTTTCATTTGCTTTGCCCCACATTACACATACTACAGTCTCAGTGCAATAATACCAGTCCTAACACATTAATTACGCTTATTGAAAACATTTAATAAATTAGTCTGCCTATGCTATCCCCATTCTCCCTTTGTTATGATTTATTTTGTCAATTTATTTTGTTAGGATTTATATCATTAGATCATATGGTCATCACATACAACAATCTCTGCTTTTAAACCGTCTCTTAGTTTTACGAGTAACTATATATTTAATGCTTAACAGCTGTCCTTGTGCTGATATTTGCAGACATTTCATTGTCTGAAGTTCATTCTCTACTAGATTTTTTAGGAAGAGCTTAGGGGAACACTATTTCCTGAGTTCTGCACACTCACCAGAATGTGTGGACTTTATACCAAAAGGCATTTTACTGTTTTAAAATCCACACTTCCCATCTTTCCTCAAGGACCCAAAATACATTGTTCTTGTAGCATAAAGCATGGCTGTTGAAAAGCCTGATGATAACCCCATATTCTTTACAAGCCACATTCCCTTTTTTATCAAGATACTCAAGCTGTATTTTCTCCTTTACCCTAAAGTCCTGTACATTTCCTAGAATGTGCTTTGGCATTGATTTTCATATAAATATTCCAGAAGGTACAATGTGTTCTCTTTCAACGTGTAGTTTTAAATCTTTGTGATTGGGAGATATTCTCTTGAGTTATAGTTGTTAGTACTAGTCTGATCCCTTCCTCTTGATTTTCTACTTCTGGGACTCCTGTTCTCATGTGTTGGATCTTCTTTGTCTATCTTCGATATTTTTATAGTCTCACATATATTTACCGTTTTCTTTATCTTTTCTGGATTCTGGAATTTTACTTCCCTTTCCCTTCTACTTTTCTTGTCATTGTCTGTTGTGTTTATTTGTTCTTGTGTTCCTTCTAGTTCAGTCTTCACTTTTAAGATTTGTTCCTTCTGTTTCTAGTTCTTTTTTATTTCTGTCAATTCAACTCTGAGATTTTTCTGATTTTGACTTACATTGTTCTTTTTCATCTTGTGTCATGTTCTTAATATCTCTTAGCTTTTTCTGAAGTGCCTTCTAAGATAGTCTCCAAGAGTCCAGCCACCGAGTATATATCCATCATAATCCCCTTCTCTTGATTGTAGGAAGGACCTGTAACTATAAAGGATATCATTCCCATGATTAGGCTACATTTAAAAATTTTATTTATTTATTTATTTTCAGTGTCCCAGAATTCATTGTTTATGCATGACACCCAGTGCTCCATGCAATCCGTGCCCTCCATAATACCCACTACCAGGCTCACCCCACCCTTCCATTCCCCTCCCTTCCAAAACCCTCAGTTTGTTTCTCAGAGTCCACAGTCTTTCATGGTTCATCTCCCCTCCAATTTCCCCCAAATCATTTCTCCTCTCCATCAAAGGTGAGGGGACCTTTCATTGTTATTAAGATTCCTAATCAGTTGGCTTTAAGTTAATCAAGGTGGAGTATCCTGGGTGGGCCTGACCTAAGCAGGAGACTTGTTTAAATGAGAGTCTAAAGATCAGAGACAGTAAAGTCAGAGAAATTTGAAGCAGCAAAGACACTCTCCTATTGGCCTTGAAAGTGAAAACTGCCTTATTTTGGAAAGGGCCAGGTCACTGGGGACAATAGATGGCCTCTAGAAGCTGAGGGTCTGAGTTTGACAACCACAAGGAAGTGAACCTGGCCAACACCAGTGAGCTTGGAAAAGTACCTCAACCTTCAGGTAAGCTCACAGCCCCAGCTAACCCCTTGATTTCAGCTTCATGAGACTCAAGCAGAGTACCTAGCTAAGCTGTGCTTGAACTCCTGGCCCATGGAAACAGCAAGATAGTAAATACCTTTTAAGCTACTAAGTTTGTAATTCATTATGTCTCAATAGGAAAGGAACATGGTACATTATAGTTTCTCCCTGTTCAATGAGCATGACTTTCCAGGATGCTTTCATTGTTTGTGTGGATTGTATGTCATTCTACTTCTCTTAGTCTTTTTCTAAATAGTAACTTTGTATGAGATTTGACCTTGATATTTTGTGCTATTAATTTTTATATGAACTTAGTTTCCTGAACTTTTAGAAGGAGGCTTGGTTCTAACAGCTTTTTATTTTTCAAGCTTAACAAAGATCCTTCTGTTGTTTTCATGCAGCAGCTTGCTTGATGACATTTATTGGCTTGGTTCTCAGTTATCTGGACGTTCTCTTTTCTTCATTTCTGTTATCCCCATTTTCCTCAATCTTGATTTTACTCCAAGTACTTTCTCCATAGTGTGGGGCCTCAACCAGGAAGGGAACCTTGCTGGGCCAGTTTCAGAGCATTTATAAGGTTGGACAGGTCCAGCCTTTGAGGTTTCCCTGCAAGACCTTCATATGCTCTCTCTATTGAGATGAGCGAAGCTCTCCTTGTCTCAGTCATTGCCCGTGAACTGGTCTACCTGTTGTTCTGTTAGATGCCCTGTGATTCCCCCGAGTTCTCCCACACAGATGTTAGTACCATGCGGGTTTCGTGGCTGTAGTGGTTTGTCCTCCCTGATTTTATTTTGGAGTTAATGGAGATGCCCTCATAGCTGATTTTCTTGTACATGTTGTGCACGAATTTTTGTTTTTTCTCTCTAGTTGATCTCTTTTTATTTGGGGGAATTGGGAGGATCCAGAAATGGTGCTGTGACCCCTACTGTGAATCTCCTAAGAATTCTCCCACTATCCCCTTTTTATGGCTGGAGAAGCCTGAATTCCCAGGGAGGTTAACTGATTTGCTTCAATTCACACAACTAGTAAGTGGGAAAACTAGCATTTGAGCCTAGTTCAAATTTCAGAGCTCTTCCCCCCCTACTATATTTTGTCTCAACACTTTCTTACTGTAACAATTTGCAGCTTTAAGACTTAATGGTTTCCCATTACCTAAACCAACCAGTCTGAAGAGCCCCAGCATTCAAGCCCCACCCTGCTTGCCCAGCCTCACCACCTCTTCCTAAATCATGCCCCCCTGTTCTGCCCCCAAAGCTGTCTCCATTCCCTCCCTGATCCATTACTGCTCTTTTACTCATCCCTTCTCTCTCGAATCAAGTCCCCCTTCTAATCAGTTACCAGCAACTCTAGTCATTTCCATTCGTTTATTCATGATTTGTGGAGGAGGGTATTTTAAGGCATATTAACCTAAGCTTTTCTAGAGCTCCATGTATGTGTTTCCTAGCACTGCTGTCTGTAACAAAGCCACATGAACTGGGTGGCTAAAAATGACGGAAATGCATTGTTTCATAGTTATGAAGCCTAGAGGTCCAAACTCAGCATATCAGCGGGGCTGTGCTCTTTCGGATCCTACAGAGGAATGCTTCTTTGCGTCTTCCAGCTCCCGGTGCTCTGCTGACCATCTTTGCCGTCCTTTGGTCCATAGATGCATTACCCCAGTCCTCTGTGCTCACGTGCTGTTCTCCTTGTGTGGCCGTTTTCCTATGGCCATCTTCCTATATGAGGACACCAGTCAGGTGGGATCCGCCCCCCCCCCCCACTCCAGGATAACTTCATCTGAGCCGGTTACCTCTACAGTGACCCTATTTCCAAATAAAGTCACCATTTGAAGCACTAGGGATTGGGACTTCAACGTATCTTTTTCCCGGGGACGGGGAGAGGGGGGACACAATTTGACGGCAACACTTTCCTTCCCATTTCCTCTCTCTCATTTAAGCAGATAATCGTTTTGCTTTTTGCTTTAGGAGGAATGGCAGAGAGTGGAAAGAACCGTGTCTATGGTGCGGGCTCTCATATAACCAGAACCTTCTTCGTGCTGGTCCTCTGGAGGCACACCCATTCATCGGACAATCTTCAGAGTTTCTACAGTCACTTTCCATGTTGAAAACCTGTGCTGGGACCTGCAGGGAATCTGAAGCATCTCCTTTTGTCG
Source organism: Mustela nigripes (assembly GCF_022355385.1). NCBI lineage: Eukaryota > Metazoa > Chordata > Mammalia > Carnivora > Mustelidae > Mustela > Mustela nigripes. The sequence goes on along the minus strand of NC_081560.1, from coordinate 5,019,200 downwards.
AACTGAAGATCCAGCTGATTGTCCGGCCCACCATTATTTTATGTACTTCCAAGAAAGAAACACCCTGACCAACGCTGATACAGAGCAACAACTTCAGAGTGGTTACAGTGTCAAGACAGTCATGTCTTAGGATTGATGAAATAATGCATGAGGCACCGTGTCTCCTTTTCAGGAGCTGGAGTCTTGGTGGAAAGAAAACACACGTGCACGCACTTGCATGCACATAGCCACGTACACACGTGTGTGCACAGAAAACCGGAGGCCATGCCTGGCTGAGTGTGAAAGGAGTTGTAGGGACTGAGACTGGAGGTGGTTGATCTTTGGCTGGATCTTGAGGTGTAGATGGGACTGGGGTCATGCATTTGAGCTGACGAGCACTATCGAGAGGAGAGGAATCCTGTAACGTGGGGAGCACAGGTGTGTAAAAGGTAGAGAGAGGTGTCCAGAGGGAGAAAATGAGAAATGATATAGAAGGGAAGGCAATCTTATTTCCAGATTATGGTCCTCCCTGAGCAGTTTCGATTTCATTCTTTAAGCAATGGGGAGCCATAGAAAGTTTTGGAGCAGGGCGCCTGGGTGGCTCCGTTGGTTGAGCGACTGCCTTCAGCTCAGGTCATGATCCCAGAATCCCAGAATCAAGTCCCACATAGGGCTCCCTGTTCCATGGGGAGTCTGCTTCTCCCTCTGACCTTCTCCCCTCTTGTGCTCTCTCTCACATAAAATAAATAAAATCTTAAAAAAGAACTTATTTAAAAAAGAAAGAAAAAGAAAGTAAGATTTGGAGAAGAGAGGGGCACACCAAGCGATGTTTCAGGAATGTTAATCTGGTAACAGGCAGAATGTATAGAAGGCAGTTAGGGGATGTGTTTAAGAGACAAGCTCAGGGGTCCAGGTAGCAGCAAAGAGAATAGTAGTGTGAAATGAAAAGGAAGGGACAAAGGGAAACTTGTGCAGAAAAACAAACAAGCAGGACTTGTTTAGGAAGAGGGGTGCGTCAAGGCAGGATCTCAGTATTGGAGTGTGGGCAGCTGACAATGCATTGCCAGAGTTAAGGACACCCCAGGCCCTGTTTATCCCCACAAGCCTTGCTGATCAACACAAAGATAAGCCCAGAACTTCATCAAAATCAAAAGCTTCTGCACAGCAAAGGAAACAGTCAAGAAAACAAAGAGGCAACCCACGGAATGGGAGAAGATATTTTCAAATGACAGTACAGACAAAAGGTTGATATCCAGGATCTATAAAGAACTCCTCAAACTCAACACACACAAAACAGGCAAACATATCAAAAATGGGCAGAAGACATGAACAGACACTTCTCCAATGAAGACATACAAATGGCTATCAGACACATGAAAAAATTTCATCATCACTATCCATCAGGGAGCTTCAAATTAAAACCACATTGAGATACCACCTTACACCAGTTAGAATGGCCAAAATTAGCAAGACAGGAAACAACATGTGTTGGAGGGGATGTGGAGAAAGGGGAACCCTCTTCTACTGTTGGTGGCAATGCAAGTTGGTGCAGCCTCTTTGGAGAACAGTGTGGAGATTCCTCAAGAAATTAAAAATAGAGCTTCCCTATGACCCTGCAATTGCACTACTGGGTATTTACCCCAAAGTTACAGATGTGGTGAAAAGAAGGGCCATCTGTACCCCAATGTTTATAGCAGCAATGGCCTCGGTCGCCAAACTGTGGAAAGAACCAAGATGCCCTTCAACAGAAGAATGGATAAGGAAGATGTGGTCCATATACACTATGGAGTATGATGCCTCCATCAGAAAGGACGAATACCCAACTTTTGTAGCAACATGGACAGGACTGGAAGAGATTATGCTGAGTGAAATAAGTCAAGCAGAGAGAGTCAATTATCATATGGTTTCACTTATTTGTGGAGCATAACAAATAGCATGGAGGACATGGGGAGTTAGAGAGGAGAAGGGAGTTGGGGGAAATTGGAAGGGGAGGTGAACCATGAGAGACTATGGACTCTGAAAAACAATTTGAGGGTTTTGAAGGGGCGGGTGGGTGGGAGGTCGGGGTACCAGGTGGTGGGTATTAGAGAGGGCACGGATTGCATGGAGCACTGGGTGTGGTGCAAAAATAATGAATACTGTTATGCTGAAAATAAATAAAAAATAAATTAAAAAAAAAAGATAAGCCCAGACATACCAGATGACGTGCCCATGGGCATTCCAGGCTGAAATTAAATCATGGTTGCCGCAGTCTTCTATAAAGTGGTCTAGTGATATTGACATCTTTGGTGAGACGATCAGGGAAGCGAGAGCACCTCCTGTCGTTTGTGAGTACTTGAGACATTTCACGGTCTCATCTGATTTTATGACCTGCCTGACTGGTAAAGCAAGGGCAAGTTTTACCCTATGTGTGTCGAAAAATCAGATGACCTTTATAGAAATCACATAAGCCAGAAACAAACCTGGGAATAAATCCAAGGTTTCCTGATGCAATGTTTTTATCTACACATGTATGTTTGCTCTACCGTCAGTAAAATAGAACAGAGCACTGTGTAAACATTAAGCACCCTGTAAATTCTAGGTCGTAAACCAGGGGAGAGAGTCAATTCGCAAAGTGAGAATTAACCCTGTGGAGGGATTCTACATCCGTCCCTAACTCTGTGGGCAGGGGTTGGGCTAGACGTGCTGTGGCCAGAGCTGGCCACCAGATGTGTCAGGCATGCCCTTGCCTGCATACAGAGCCTAGATTTTATCTTGTTGGTGTTGGAGGCTTTCAGAGGAAACACTTCTTTTTGAAGGTCAAGGTCCAGGAAAAGTAGACTTTTTTTCATTCTTGTTCTTCAAATGGAACTGTATGTTCAGAGAGTAAGTCCAGTCCCATAGTGTCTGTTCATAACGGACTTTGTCCCTTAGTGAACCAGTAACGTGGAGAACCTTCCAGCTAACAGAGCTCAGGCCCTGATCAAGGGAGCAAAGATGCCACAGAAACAAAGCTCAGTGTCTGTCCTCAAGAAGTGTCATTCCAGGAGAGGGAGGGGGAGTGAGGGAAGGAGACAAGAAGAGCATTTCAGGAGCAGCCGGGGCTCCGAGGAAGACAAAACAGCAGTGCGGCGCAGAGTGGCTGCTTCAGCCCCGGACCTCCAGTAGAGCCTCCAGTGAGAAGGATGGATCCAGCAACGACCCCGGGGAAGCATTCAGAGCAGCACGATGTTGGAACCAGCTGAGTCCAGCCAAGAGGCCATGAGATAGTGGGGAGGCAGGAAGCAGCCGTACGCAGCCTGACATCCTTTATCAAGAGTTTGCCTTTTACCCTAAGAGTATTAGGAACAGATTCTGTAAATCAATTACCCCGGCAGCTATATGTGGGTGCCCCCTAGAAGCAGGGTAAGGGCAGTAGCTGGGACTCAGAATTGCTCCAGGTGAAGGATGGTGGTCCAGGTCAGGACCAACGGTCCAGGTAAAGGACGATGGCTAACGTGAAGGAGACGGTTCATGTGAGGGATAATTATCGCAAACCTGGATTCAAGTTTTAGCATCAAAGGGGGTAGAGCTAAGATATGGGTGAACTTGGTAGGTTCTGGCTGAAAAACTGCATAGGTTTCATTTACTGAGTAGGGAGAAGACTTGTGAGGAGCCCATCTGGGGGCATCCGGTAGCCCTCTCTCAGCCGTGTTCCGTTTGACACGTTTTAACATCCGAGAGGTGACTCCAGGTGGATGGTCGGATGGTGCTGCGTGGGACTCAGCGGTCAGGCTAGGACTGAGGTTGGGTAGCTCAGAATCATTTGGGCAGAGATGGTAGATGAAGCCCTGTGGCTGGCTAGGATTGCGGTGTTCGTTTCCTAGAGTTGCAGAAACGAAATGACCACAAACTGGAGAGGTTCAGACAATGGAAACTTATTCCCTTACCATTCCACAGGCCAGAAGTCTGACTCGAGGTGTCAGCAGTGCTATGCTTCCTCTGAAAGTGCCTCTGCAGAATCCTTCCTGGCCTCTTCCAGCTTCTGGCCAATTTCGGTGTCCCTGGCATCCTTGGCTTGCAGCCAGCTGCGTTACCACTGGTCATCTCCAACTGCCACCAGATGGCATTCTTCTCGTGGCTGTGTCCCAGTCCACCCTCCTTCCGTGGACCCCAGATGTTGGATTGGGGCCCACCTTACTTTCGTATGACTTCATCTTAACATGATTGCATCTGCGAAGACCCTATTTCCAAATAAGGTCAGGATCCCTGGTTCTAGACCTGTGGAAACACCACTCCACCCACTGCAGTTACCTCAGAAAAGAGTGTAGATGGGCAAGAAGGCTGCTGCTGAGGATAGGACTTTGGGGTCCCGACGTTGGACTGAGAGAGGAGAGAACAGGGGTGTCTGCGTCTCCTGGCTAGAGAGGCATCCTTCCAGGGAAGGAGGTAACAATCACGGGGCACACGGCTACTGAGATGAACCCGTCTCACCTGGTTAACCAACTTGCGGATGGAGGACAGATTGACCTTTGGGCCCTGGGGATGTGGAAATAGTGGGCAGCTTAAAAAAAAACTAGGGGCGCCTGGGTGGCTCAGTGGGTTAAGCCTCTGCTTTCGGCTCAGGTCATGATCCCAGGGTCCTGGGATCGAGCCCCACATCGGGCTCTCTGCTCTGCAGGGAGCCTGCTTCCCTCTCTCTCTGCCTACTTGTGATCTCTGTCTCTCAAAAAAAAAAAAAAAAAATCTTAAAAAAAAAAAAAAAACTCTTCCGTGAAATGGTAAGACCAAAGTATGGCTCTGTTGGGTTGAAGATAGAGTAAGGATGGCAAAACTATAAAAGTGGTAAGTAGAGGCATCTTCCTCTGTGAGAAGTGAGAGGGCACATGTGGGGCAGGAACGGTTGAGAGGCGTGTGGAATGGCAGCTCGCTGGCACCTGTGGGTGGTGTCCAGCAGAGACCAGCAGCAGGGGAGAAGCTGACCACGCAGGAGAGACGAGGTTCCCTCTGAAGTGAAGTTCTTGACCTTGTGAGGGACCGGAGTTTCGCGCACTTAGGGAGGGCGTGGATTCAGATGGGAGCAGAGATGGGCTGATCACATCATAGGAGGGAGGCAACATTTCCCAGTACCCATTCAGGGACGTCAGTGGGACCAGTGTTGGGAAGATGGTGAACTCTCATTGGATGGCCTGAATATTACCTGCCTATATTGGTTAGTTGGCTCTTGGGGAAAGGATGTTGGGTTTGAGCAGAACGTGGTCATGAAGTCTAGGACTTAAACAGAAGGAGGTGCGTGCCCCAGCAAACCCCAGTATGTGGTCAGGCCATGCTGGGGCCCACTGGGAATCAACGCGGATGGAGTGTGTTCCATTGTCTCTTTGGTGATGAGCAGCAACTCAGGTAGATGTAGGATGAGGCCATGGTTGGGTTTCATTGTTAGGGTTCTGCCAGAGAGAAAAATGACAAAGGGAAATTAGGGGGGTCCTGGAGGAGAAGTTATGGTGAGGTGTGGGCTTGGTGAGGCAGGACTGGGAGCCTGGGAGATGCTGGCAAGTGGAAAGATGGAGGGCTATGGATTGGAAGTCCATTTACGGAGGAGAGTTGTGAACAAGGGAGCACAGAGCAGGTGAGCTGTGACGACACAAGGCATGTTTGAGGGGCACCTGGGTGGGAGCACAGTTGGTTGAGCGTCCAACTCTTGCTTTCAGCTCAGATCGTGATCTTGGGGTCCTGGGATTGAGCCCGTGTCAGGCCTCATGTGCAGGGGGTTGTCTGCTTGGGAATCTCTCTCTCAAATAAATAAATAATTATTTAAAAAAAAAAAAAGTTCTGTTTGAGATTGAGCTTTTAGAAGTGGTACAGTGTTTGGTTGTGACCGGGTCTCCTGTTTGGCCATACGAGTTGATAAGAGCTGAGGAGGCAGGGAACCAGGAGGCAAGGGCAGTGTGCAGGGATCCTATGGGAATGTGCTAATGTGAAAAAAATATGTATATGGCTTATTTCATTTTTTTTTCTCCTCCATGATGGGAAATAAAAGGCAAAGGATAGAAAGTCAACAGTCAGTGCCAGAAACTGGGGGTTCAAAAACCCAGAGGAAGGAGGTCTCTAGGGGAAAGGAGCACTCTCTCCCACCTCCAGGCTTCGTGGTATTTGTAAACCCTCACTGCGTGGGGTGAGAGGCCCACACACCCAGCACAGCGGCTGCTAGTGGTCTTGCATGACTGGCGGACACAAAGCCAGAGGTCTGTGCTGGCCAGGGAGGAGGGCCCAGGAAGAACCTCAGCTTCCCTGGAGAATGGAATGACTGGAAGTAGACTAATGTGAAAGCCTGAAATGCAATTTGAGGTGGAAATGGGGTTGGGAATGAAGGAGCCAGACGTTAACAGGGGGAAATAGTTAACAGAACAAGGGTCCCAGTAAAAGGGGTCCCCTCAAAGTAAAGTCAATCAGAATTTGCTCCCAGCTTAAAATTTCTGAGGCCCTGGGAACAAATTTTCCTCCTTTTATTTGATCATTAGTTTTGCAATATAAAAACAGTTCCCTGGATAAAATTTCCTCAAGTGAATCAGGCTTTTCCAAGAGACGGATTTATGAAACACTGAACAATGAAGTATTTGTAGAAATTAGAGGTGAACGTGACAGATGTGTTTGTCTTGGCAAAGGGGCACCTTCAGTCCCAGTTCCACTCTCATCTCCTTCTGATGACTCCGTGTTTTGGGGTCTTTCCATTGGAATCTTAGACTTTCCTTGATTCAGAATTCTGCTTGACAATGTCTTGTGCCCCCATCTCTGCAACTGGTGGGCAAGATCTTGGGTCATTGTGGCCACTGAGAAAGGCAAGAGGTCAGTACTCGTGGGGTTGCAAGACCCCGTATGGACCCTAGAGTTCCCATCTTGCAGCGGGAACTGAGAGACACCACGATATTACATGACTTGCTCTTAAAACCCGGGAAGTATGGGGGCTAAGATCAAACCCACATGTGGATGCTCGAAGCCCAGTCCTCGCCGGTGTAGCTGGCTGCCTCCTCCCAAAACTGGGGTGGCACAGGCTGGCACATTCGTCAGCACCCTGGAGGTCATCAGAGATGAGAGGGATTTCTACATGGTGCCTGTACTCAACCTTCATTTTGCTGGCTTCTCATTCTTTCTTTTTCTTTTCTTTCTTCCTTCCTGTCTTTCTTTCTTTCTTTCTTTCCTTCTTTCTTCTTTTTTTGAACCAGCAAATATTTATTGAGGAATACTCTATGCTCACAGCTGGTGATTCGGGGGTGAGGCACCCAAGGAGGTCACGGGCGAGGAGAGAGGCAGAGAGACAGCAGATAGTCACACGCAGAGCAGTGATGGCAAGTGGGTCTGCAACAGACCCATAACCAAAACTCCGGGCATCTGGGTACAGCGCCAGAAATAGTCCAAAAGCTAAGTAAGGGCTCCATGCCATGACCAGATCATAGGATTCTCATTGGGCACTTAAAATACTGTTTCTGCGTGTATGAGAAAAATGTCCACACCACAAGGCCCAGTGAAAAAGACAGGCTTCAAAACTGAACCTGAGGTCTGATACCCGTGATGTTGTTTATAAACCAACATCCTGGAGGTTAGCTTCTGTTCGCCACCCCAAGATCCACTTTCCACCTACTCGGCACCCTGGCAGCTGAGCTATGTGGCTTCTGGCTTCCGGTTGGCTTTGACCGGAGGAAGGCTTTGGATGGAGAGAGGAGAGCGCAGTTGGGGGTCTGCTCCGCACCCCCACGGCTGCGGGCCTCAGCCTGGCTGGTCTCCTGCCCCCGCCAGGGCTCCTGCAGGTTCTAGTAACCTCCTCAGGCCTGCAGAGGAGAGGGGCCTTGCTGTTATCCACTCCAGGGTTCTGCACCATCTTGGGGGCTTCCCTACATCCTGCCCACACCCTTATAAATGGGCCCATGTTTCATCTCATCCCAAATGACCTAAATGACCAACCCATTTGTGGGATTATGGGCCATTGTGTTGTTCTCACGCGTGATTCGCTAGTTTTCTATAATAGTCACCTTTTGGGGCACCTAGTGAACTCGTGACTCCTCTTTCCTCTGAGAACCATCTGCCCAGTCACAAGTGTGGAGCCATAACTGATTGGTCTGGAGAAGAGACAGAGGCCAGCTGGGCCAGCCAGATGCTCTTTCCTGGAAGGCTTGGTCAGGACCAGAAAAAGCCTGTCCCACCTTGGTGGATAGATACCCTGTGAACAAAGAAAGAGGAGTTAAAGCGAGATATAGGACTAGAAATGGCCCTCAACCCCAAAATTCTGTACAGACCCCAGTTCTAGCCCCTTCCTAAGACCTGGCATCACAGCTCCTTTGACGCCTTTGACTCTCAGCCCTATGGTCTTGTAATAACCACCTCCCCCTTTTAACATAACTCAGCTTGAATTAACTCAACCAAATGACTCCTGAATAATACAATCATGAATTACTCTTACAATTAGAAAATAACTATAAGAGATGTATTTTTATTTTTTTAAACTTTTTACTTTGAAATCGTTATAGACTCAGAGGAAGTAGCAAGTAGCAAGAATAGTACCCGAAGGCTCATGTATGCTCTAAACCCGGCATCCTCCCATGGTGGATCCTGTAGGGTTCTAGAACAACACAGAAACCAGGAGATGGACGCTGCGGCATGGTTGGTAACCAACTACAGACACTCAGTTCTCACCACGTTAAAGTCTGCATTTGCCTGTACGGATGTGTGTGCAGTTCGATGCAATTTTATCCCAAGAACAGACTCATACATCCACCGCCATAATCAAGATTGAGAAACTGTCCAGTCATCAAAACAGAACCCTCTCGAAGCCGCCATTTTGCATTGCGCTCACTCTTTGTGCCACGGATCTCTTCTCCGGGTCCATACTTTTACTTTGAGGTTGTTGTATTTTGAAATGACATGGTAAGTAACCTTTGAAGATCCACATCTTTTTACTAAGTATAATGCCCTTCTGGTCCATCCAACTGGCTGGGCCTACCAGTGCTTCAGTCCTCCTTATTACGGAGAAATATTCCACTCTGTAAGTGTCCCAAAGCTTATCCAACCATTCATCCATAAAAGAATGCTGGGTTGTTTCCACTATTTTGCTATTATGAATTAAGGTGCTATGAACGTTCACATATAGGTTCTGGTGTAAATATGAATTTTAATGTCTCATGGCTGAATGCCTGAGGTCATATGGTAAGTGGAAGTTTGGTTTTGTCAGAAATTGTTGAACTGTTTTCCAGACCGGCCATTTGGTACTGGTAATTCGTGGCTACCATTTTACATTCCCACCCACAGTGTATGAGAGATCCAGTTCCACATCCCTGTTTTTCTTTTTAGGTCTTCTTGTGGGTTCCTTGAACTTCTTTACAATTCCATTTCATCTCCAGTGCTTTGGAATATGGAAATACAGCCAAGTTGAGAGCAACCCAAGGGTAGGGATTTGCATGCACCAGCCTGGAAAGAAGAGAAAAGCGCAGGTATCCATGGACACTGTGTGCTTGGCATCTGAGTGGATTTAAAATCATGGGAAAGATGAAGTCACCCAAGAAGAGAGAAGGCTCAGCCAAGTGGTCACGTTAAGGAGATGAGGAGGGGGGTCAGCAAAGGACCCTGAAGAAGGAGCTCACAAGGCATCAAAGGAAGACCTTCTCCATGGTGCTCATCAGAGATGCACTTAGAACTTTTCCCACCAAATTAAGGTAATTGTAGATACTGTTCTGCCATCCTTTTTATAACTTGCTACATTGAGAATATTCTTCCTTGTCATTAAAGATGCTTTTACAACATAATTTTTAATGACTGCATAGTTTTCCATTGTAGGCCTATATCATGATTTCTGTTTTGTTCAAGTTCCTTCCAGAACCTTGTCCAGGGTCAAAGTCAAGGGTACCGGCCTCTATTTTCTGGAAGTCGCTTCTGCTTTTTGGAGCTCAGGATTCTAGTTATTTCTCCTTAGTCCCCTTGCACTTCTGCTGTTTCCCACATTCTTTTGAGCCCATCAGATCGTCACCAAAATCTCCTATATACTTTTCTAGCCCTCTGAGATTTAATGCATTCAAAGTTCTGTGATCCCTCCCATAAAACCTCAAAACGCAGGGCTAGATCCGTGCTATTAATCCTCATGATGCCGTGTATAAGCTTCCAAACACCCTGTGTGCTGGTTTTTGTCATCCCCTCTTAGAGATGAGGACACAAGCTCGGAGGGTGTGTGTGGTTTGCTCCCATTATAGCAGCTGGTCAGGGTGAACCCTGGGTCTGATGCACAGGGCAGTCTCCCCCTGGCTGCTGTTGGTTCTGCTGTACATGCTTTGGAGACCATGACCCCGATAGACTAGAGACCAAACACGAGTCTGGCAGCTCTGTGTTTTCATCTGTTAAATTTCACCATCTGTCTCAGGTGCGGGAGGCTCTTCCTGGTTTCTCTGAGCATAACTAAAGTCTATTTTGCAAGTTGACCCAGCATCACCTGGGAACCCGAGTGCTTGGTGGCTATTTGCTTTCTTGATGCTGGTTTTGCTTCTGTCCCTCTTCCATAAGGAGTCTACCAGGAGTTGACAAGGTAGGTTTGAAGTTAAGCTGACCTGAGTTGGAGTCCTGAATCTTGGCAAGAGCTGTGCGAGCCCAAGTGGCTGCATCCGTCTGTACCTCAGTGCCTAGGATGAACAGCATCTCCCTGTTTCCCATGCCCTGTGTGGTCCTCCCACTCTCTTCAGGGACCCACTTGGGAGCAGAAAGGAGCAGGAGAGATGCCTGCTTTGATGAGCAGGACAACTAGGGGGGAGAGGGTCTATACGGGTCAGCCAGTTCCTTTATCTCATACAGCATTTCTACTTCCATTGGCCAATTGTTCCACATCCTACAGGTCAGGACAAGAGAGAGGGTGGAGCTGGGATACCTAACCCAGCTTAGCCAGGGCTGCTCGAGGAGTAGTGACAGCTGAAGACTTGCCCTCTTTTAGCCCACCTGAGCTGCTGTAACAGAATATTACAGACTGCATTGCTTATAGACGACAGAAACTTCTTTCTCATGGTTCTGGTGAGAAGTCCAAAATCAAGGCACCAGCCCAGCCAGTGCCTGGTGCGGGCCCATTTCCTGGTGTGTCCTCCCACAGTAGAAAGACAGAGGGCACTCTCTGGGGTGTGTTTTAAATGGGCGCTAATCCCATTCATGAAGGTTCCATCCTCGTGCCCCCATCAGTCCCCAGTGCTATATGTCCAAATACCATCACATTGGGATAAAGTTAGTGCCAAGGAAATACTGAAACCTACTTTCAAGAGGCATCTAATTTAATATTGCTGGGCTCAGTTTCAACATATGAATTTTGGAGGGCCACAAATATTCAGTGCATAGTTCACCCTGACGAGGTCCTTGGGGTGCTGATCTCCATGTAGCAATGACCCTGGACTTGTCCCCTGGCATACAGGGGACAGGATAAGTCATGTTGTAATCACATTCCATTATTTTATAATTAATATGTTAAGACTCTTCCTTTGCAGTGATAACCTGCCATTGAGAGCCATTTTTATACATAAAGTGTCACTTTTTTAAGGTGTGAATACATTGAGACTTTGGTGCACACTAGTGGAGGAACGGGCTGTTTCATTTTCCACGGGTTCATAAGAAAAGAGCAGCTCAGACACAAAGACCAAGAACAGAGGCTGGAAAACCAGCTCTGGAAGCTGGGGAGGTCTTACCAAGGAGTGGCATCAGACCCAAACCTTCCTGGAGGAGTCAGAGTTTGTGGATTAGGAGGGTAAGGTCCACTGCAGACAGAGAGGCCAGAGTGGGGCAGGAGGGGGGTGCTGGTTGTGGGGTATTCATGGAGATGTCTGGAACAAGGGGAACATGTGGGCCAGGAGCTGGGATGGCATGTGAGGTTGGAGCAGGCTGCGGAGGTCTTCCTGGGTGATTCTAAAACTTTAGATCTTTATCCTGTAGTCCGAGGGAGGCAACGGGCTTGGAAGCAGTGACATTATTTGTGAATGACATTATTTACTTTGTTTATAGGAGAAGAAAACCAATTCAGTTTGTTAAGTTCAAGATGTCTGGTGTCAAGAAGGTAGGACGTTGAATAGATGGGAATGGAAGGAAGGAAGCGGGTAGGGAAGGAAAAAATGAAACAAGATGGGATCGGGAGAGAGACAAACCCTAAGAGACTCTTAATCTCACAAAACTAACTGAGGGATGCTGGGGGTGTGGGGAAGGATAGGGTGGTTGGGTGATGGACATTGGGGAGGGCATGTGCTATGGTGAGTGCTGTGAAGTGTGTAAACCTGGCGATTCACAGACCTGTACCCCTGGGGTAATAATACATTATATGTTAATAAAAAAATTTTTTTTAAAAAGATGGGAATGGAAGGTGAGGGAATGAAAGATACTGGAATTTAGGGCTTGATTCATTAGCATAGAGATGGGGAGTGATGTGAAGATGGGATTTTTAAGGGAAAAGTAGCTACAACAAAGACAGACACGTGTAGCACTCATGTCCCCACCGCCTTTCCTGTGCCTGCAGCAGGCATTGCTAATTGATCACAGCACCTTCTCTTGCAGAGCCCAGGGCTGCCGACATCAAAGGAAAAGGATTTCTGGAAGATAGGCTGGGTCAACTAGAGTCAAATGCTCATGTGGTAAGATCAAACAGAACGTCGACCCAAAAAGGCTGGTGGGGGGTGGGGGTGGGGAGTCCACACGCAGGAAGGCACCGAAAGTTTCTTACCTCGCTTACAGAAATCGTTTTCTGCTGTTTTAGCGTTACGTTTCTATTTTCTTTGAGAAAATAAACTTGTGGAATTTGAAAATAGTAATCCCCTATAATTTCACCATGACTGGTAATCTTTTTTTCTATACATGTACAGCTCTATGTCATTACATATGATGCCTTACATGCACTACGCAATCATACTATACACACAATTTGTGTCCTGAGTGTTTGCTTAATATCATTTTCAATTATTTATCTTCTCTTTTCATGGTTAAACATGTGGACATTTCCCAGATTATGCCATTATAAACAATGGCTTTAATAAACTCTTTTTTTAAAAGATTTTATTTATTTATTTGTCAGAGAGAGAACACAAGCAGGCAGAGCAGCAGGCAGAGGCAGAGAGAGAAGCAGGCTCCCACTGAGCAAGGAGCCCGATGTGGGACTCGATCCCAGGATCCTGGGATAATGACCTGAGCCGAAGGCAGTGGCTTAACCAACTGAGCCACCCAGGTGTCCCTAATAAACTCTTTTTAAGGGGCCCCTTAAGGGGTGGTTCAGTTGGTTAAACATCTGCCTTTGCCTCAGGTCATGATCCCAATGTCCTGGGATCAAGCCCCAAGTCGGATTCCCTGCTCATCGGGGCATCTGCTTCTCCCTCTCCCTCTATCCCTACACACACACCCCATTCTCTCTCTCTCTCTCTCTCTCACTTTCTCTCCCTTTCTATGTCAAATAAATAAGTAAAATACTTTTTAAATTTTTATTTTATTTTTTTCAGTGTTCCAAGATTCTTTGTTTATGCACCACACGCAGTGCTCCGTGCAATCCGTGCCTCCTTAGTACCCACACCAGGCTCCCCCACCTCCCATGCCCCGCCCCTCCCAAACCCTAAGTTTGTTTCTCAGAGTCCACAGTCTCTCATGGTTCATCTCCCCCTCCAAGTTCCCCCAATTCTTTCTTTCCTTTCCTTCTCCTAATGTCCTCCATGTTATTCCTTATGCTCCACAAGGAAATATTTTTTAAAAATTTTTTTAAATTTTTTATTTTTTCAGCATAACAGTATTCATTATTTTTGCACCACACCCAGTGCTCCATGCAATCCGTGCCCTCCCTAATACCCACCACCTGGTTCCCCAACCTCCCACCCCCCGCCCCTTCAAAACCCTCAGATTGTTTTTCAGAGTCCACAGTCTCTCATGGTTCACCTCCCCTTCCAATTTCCCCCAACTCCCTTCTCCTCTCCTTTAAAATAAATTCCTTTTGAAACAATCTTTTTACAAATTTTAATATTTTCCCAAGATCGATTTCTAGAAGTGACCAAAATACTTAAAGATTTTAAGACTCCTGATATAATAAAGTGCATTTCAGGACTGTTTTACTAACAGGCATGCCACCAACAGAGCATAAGGATCTTTAAATGAATGCACCATTTTTGACTATCCCATTGTTATTGTTTTCTAGCACTGATACAAAACCTTCCTGGAAACCAGATTATAGTATAATACCATAGAATATATAAATCCATAGTATATACTGGTATATGTATGCATATACACACACATACATGTAACTACCTTTCTTCAAATAATCTTTTTTTTTTTAAGATTTTATTTATTTATTTGACAGAGAGAGATCAGAAGTAGGCAGAGAGGCAGGCAGAGAGAGGAGGAAGTAGGCTCCCCGCTGAGCAGAGAGCCCGATGCGGGGCTCCATCCCAGGACCCTGAGATCATGACCCGAGCCGAAGGCAGAGGCTTTAACCCACTGAGCCACCCAGGCGCCCTTCTTCAAATAATCTTAATGATCTGGGCACCAATATCAATGCCAAAGACTTTTCTCATCCTTCTACAAAATTTCCCTTTCTCCCTTGCTTATACAAGGAGAAAAAGAAATGTCTATGAAGTCAGTTGCTAACCTGCTATACTAACCTGGTATACTGTGGGTCCTTAAACACCAACCAATGAATGAAAACCTTGGGGCACCTGGGTGGCTCAGTGGGTTAACGCCTCGGCCTTCGGCTCAGGTCATTATCCCAGAGTTCTGGGATCGAGCCCCGCATTGGGCTCTCTGCTCTCTGCTCAGTGGGGAGCCTGCACCCCCCCCTCTCTGCCTGCTTCTCTGCCTACTTGTGATCTCTGTCAAATAAATAAATAAAATCTTAAAAAAAAAAAAAGAAAAGAAAACCTTCTACTGGAACCTACTTCATTCTTGGAGCCATTGCCAAATGATAAAAGTAACGTTGTCCCAGTTTTACGAAGGAAGGGAACAGAGGCTTAATGGGGGTAATTAACTTTCTCAAGGCGATGTAATTAGTAAGTGGTGGAACCCGAATTCATGGACACAGCGTGTCTCAGTTGAGAGCGTGCTTGCTTCCTGCACCATGAACTACGCTGCCGGGAGAGTCGGCTAGGCCCACAGAGAAGGGTGGGGCTGACTGCTGTCGGAGACTCACTCCTGGTTTCTAGCCCCTTCTGTCTGGGTGGAGACGCCCGACCCCCAGTAGGAAGCCCATCCTCTAAAGGCAGCCAGACACTGCCCTCTTCTCTGTCTGGTGTGTTTCATCTACTTTTAAAAGACTTTATTTGTCAGAGAGAGAGAGAGCACAAGCAGGAGGAGCAGCAGTCAGAGGGAGAAGCAGGCTTCCCGCTGAACAAGGAGCCTGATGCAAGACTCGATGCCAGGATCTTGGGATCCTGACCTGAGCCGAAAGCAGACGCTTTACCGACTGAGCCACCTGGGCGTCCCTGTCTGGGTGTGTTTTAGAAATAGTTTAGCTTCTGAGCGCTCTCCCCACATCTGCACGTGTTCACCACCCCAACAGCTCTCTGAACCCCGTACTTTGGGGGGTTTTACAGAGGAGTCATCACATAAGCATGATAGATCATTAAGTCCATTTCCAGCCTCTGGTCCCTCTCAGGAGAGCAGGAGGTGGGGCTGAATATTCCAAGCTTCCAATCACTGCCGACACTCGCAAATTCCAAGGAACTCAGGAGTTGTCTGTCAGGAGCCAGGGCCAAAGATCAGATATTATAACAAAAGATGCTTCTGGTGCTCTTATCACTTAGGAAATTACAAGGGTTTAAGACACTCGGTGCCAGGAACCAGAGGCAGAGACCAACATATATCCATTCTATTATCTCACGGGCATCAGCCTGACATGTGGGACAAAAGTCAGCTTTCAGGTCATAGTATAGGATTGTGTAACAGAAACCTTTTACTGACGAATTGGGCGGTTGGGAGCCTTTTTCTGAGAAGTTCTGGAGGAGCAGGATCTCTCCCTGTGATAAATCTTCCTTTGAAGAGCCCCTTTGTTTAGGTCCTAGAACCTCCATCTCAGAGCTTGCTCAGTCCCTCGTGTATGGGCTGCCCCGTCCACCTTCTGTTTTTGCAATTCAGAGATGCTCAACTTTCCCTCTTCCTGTGGTGTTTTCTTTCTCTTTGCTTTTTCTTCCCTTGTACCCACTGTTCCTCAGGTGGGACCAGGGTTTCTGGGCACTTGTGGACTTGTGCCCTGCTGGGTTTGGGTGACAAGGAAGGAAGCCGCACTCCGTGACCTCGGCACAAAGACCTCACTGTTCTGCCCTCTCTGCGCTTGGGCCCCTCGGTGACCTCTGTGACCCCACCTACCTGGGACACTTCGAATCACTAGGTGGTTTCTCACGTTTCCTCTTTGGTTTCTGTTGGTCACAGCTTCTCTTGGTGATAACCCCAAAGGGGCCACGTCTGGGGGAGGCAAGAGCAGACGTGATCAGCTGATCAGCCCCGTAGCTAGACGCAGCATCCTGAGTGTAGAGCGGAGCGAAGCTTTAGCCTGTCCCCACCTCCGTCCAGAAGGGCCCAGTGAGAAGACAGCTCAACAGGCTCCAAATCAAATGCGAAGCTATCTCCACCCTCCAGTGGGCCGGGATGACCCACGTCCCTAGTTTAGAACCATCCAGAAACTTTCCTGGATGGAACACGGTGTGTTTTACGTGAACAGAAGAGTGTGACTCTCCCCAGTTGTTTCTCTCTCTGTTCATTTTTTTCCATAGTTATTTCTCAAATCGTAATGAAACATACATGTAATTACCATCTTAACCACTTGTAAGTCTGCAGTTCAATGCTGTAATTCATACTCCTGGGAAACCATCAACACCGTCCTTCTCCGGAACCTTTTCATCTTCCCAAACTAGAACTCTGTCCCCATTAAACACTCACTCCCCATCCGCCTCTCCCACGCCCAGCAGCCGCCCTTCTACTCTCTGTCTCCATGAATTTTCTGTCTCTAGGTACCTCATATGAGTGCGATCACACAGCGTTTCACAAAGCTGCGTGTCCTCAAGCTTTATCCGTGTTCTGGCACGTTCCTTTTGAAGGCTGGAGACTATCCCATGTATGTGCAGACCACATTTTACTTCTCCATTCATCTGCCAACGGACACTTGGCTATAGCATTAATTTAACAAATATTTTCTGAGTGATGCATGGTGTCTGCTCCTGAGGTAAGTTTGCTGTAGATTTGGACGAGGAGGTCCCCACCCAGAGGTGAAGCAGCATGAATGATAATGCCCCAAAGCAATGGCAGCTTCTTTCAAACTCACAGAGACACCAATGACTGCTCCTAATTTACATATCCTCCACAATTTTTCATAAAACCTTTGGCACCTGATTTTAGAAATGAATGAGTAGCAGAGGGGTGCCTCGGCGGCTCAGTAGGTGAAGTATCCAAGTCTTGATTTTGACTCAGGTCACAACCTCAGGGTCCGGAGATCGAGCCCCACGGTGGGCTCCACACTCACCACGGACTTGGCTTGAAACTCCCTTTCTCATTCTCTGCCCCTTTCTCTCTCTCAAATAGATAAATCTTTTTATCTATTTTATCTTTATAGATAAATCTTCATTATCAAAGAAAAGGAAGGAGTAGCAGAAATATTAATAGAAAAGCTTGCAAACCACTGTACGCAGTTCACATCTCTGAAGGGGTGCTCCTGACGGTACGTCTCCATCCCCAGCTCTAAGAGGGATGCGCTTGACGCTCCTTGTAGTGTCTGTGGCTACAGAGACAAGAAAAGCTGTCTTGGTATTTCTCGGTCTTCCACAAATAAGCGCCAGGAGTTTGTGGTTTTCTGGGCTGTCCCAGGGTAACAGCCACCGAGCGCCTGCACACAGGCTCCCAAGGACACCATGTGTGCCCCCTGCTTCTGCACCCACGGATCTCTTTTCCTTGTGCTATCGTGTGTGCTTGTACTCTGCAACCCTCTCGTGGAACTGCATGATTTAAACACTGTTCTCGTGGCGCCTGGGTGGCTCAGTGGGTTAAAGCCTCTGCCTTCAGCTCAGGTCATGATCCTAGGGTCCTGGGATCGAGCCCCGTAGCAGGCTCTCTGCTCAGTGGGGAGCCTGCCTGTTCCTTTCTCTCTGCCTGCCTCTCTGCCTACTTGTGATCTCTGTCTGTCAAATAAATAAATAAAATCTTTTAAAAAATAAATAAACACTGTTCGGTTTACCACCGCCCCCTGGGCTGTGTCTTCTTTACCGTGAGTGGGTGCTCTGCCTTTGCCCAAGAGCCCCCAGTGTGCCCCAGCAAAGCTGCCCAGGAAACTGTCCTCAAAGAGGCTTTTTTTGTTTCGTTTATTTTTTTTAATTACCTTTCAGTGTTCCAGAATTCATTGTTTATGCCCCACACCCAGGGCTCCATCTATACATGCCCTCCTTAATATCCGCAACCAGGCTCACCCAAGTTGGCCGGCTCACCCCTCTCCCCTCCAAAACCGTGTCAGCTCAGCGCATCTGGCTGCTGAATTGTTCTAGATCTCCCTCTTGTGGGCCAGCCATGGAATGAAATACACCGATCACATCTAAGAGGTGGGATGAAGAATCTTGTAGATGAAAAGTTACCGACTCCTGGCAATCCTGGAAGCGGACTAGGACCTCCCATTGTTTTATTAGGAGAGGTGGTGAATCTATAAAAAGTACGCAGAGGATGTGAAAACACCCGTGCACTCCCATACCAGCTTTAAGAAATCTGAACATCTTGGCGCATAGGTACTGTGAATCTTTTTTTTAAAACGAACATAGGAAAGTTGAGGGCCCCTGAGTACCGTGACTTTCTGCACACACCTCCTCTCCCAGGTAACCGTTACTCTGGTATTTATTACTCCCGCACGTATTTTTATATTTCCCCACATACGTGTGTGTCAAGATGGTACAAACTATTGTTTTTCACCTTCTCAGCTTCAGGAGGGATGCTGTCGCACTGGGTGTTTCTCTCCGTCCGCTCTTCTCCCTCACTGTTCAACAGGTAACGTCTGTCCTTGTGGTTCCAATTCTCTCATTCCCCCCTCCACCCTGTATATTGTTGTTGTCAAAGGTTTTATTTATTTATTTATTTGTTTGTTTGTTTGAGAGAGAGCGCGCACATGAGACACAGCACAAGCAGGGGGAAGGGCAGAGGCAGAGGGAGAAGCAGACTCCCTCCCTGCTGAGCACGGAGCCCCACATGGGGCTCCATCCCAAGACCCCGGAATCATGATCTGAGCCCAAGGCAGATGCTTAACCGACTGAGCCACCCCGGAGCCTCTCTCCCGTATATTGCTGATCTTATGAAGACCACCGCATAGTTCCCAATTCCTTTATCCTGGTTTATTAGGTTGTTTTGAATTCTCCCCACAATAGCTGAGGCCGTACCCAGCATTCTTACGCCCACCTCCTGGTCTGTGTACGTTTCGTTCAAGTACATGCTAAGGGCGGACTGCTGGACCATTATGCTTGGCGCGTGCATGCAGCTTTTTCTCCGTATTGCCACATAGCTCTCGAAAACACTGCCCTGTTTACAGCCCCCTATCTCCCCCTCTCTCTCCTCTGCCAGAGGGCAGCCAGGTGGCAGGAACTTCCCATCCCCATCATTAACAGAGCCAGAGCCCGGTGTCAGCCGCCTTCGCAAGAATGTTCTCTTTCGGTAAGGACAACAATCTTCCGAGGCAGGCAGTAGCCTGTTTACAAGAAACCCGAGCGGTCCAGGAATCTGCCCCCGGCCACAAAGATAACAAGCGGCCAAGCAGCCCTAAACCTGACCCAGTAACAACTGTAAAGACTGGCCCTTGCAGGGGAGAGAGCGATGGAGGGGAGACCCCCCCCCCTGGCCCCAGGCAGCCTGACCCTCTGGTGGCTGAGAGCTGAGAGAGGAAAGATCCCACTGTTCAACTTTTTAAATTATGCAAGTCAGCGCACATGCACGAGAGCACATGGAACACGGACGGAAAAGCAATAAAATGAACCGGGGGTAGGAGAGGAGAAAAGCCGGCATTAAAGGGATCTAGGTACCTACAGCATGGTGGAGGGAGGGGGTTCTGGTTAGAACATTATATTGGAAAACTGTATTTCTCAAATTATGTATTAACTTTCCCTTCAATTACTAGGAACCAGCGATCGTTTTACGGCGGAAACCGGCCTTCCCCTGTGCTCGGCCGAGCTGACATCAACCCCATGCGGTGATCGCAGGAGCGACGAGATGGTCCCCCCAGGTGGAGAGGAGCATGTGGCCAGCGGTGACAGCCCGGGCAGGGTCTGGGAGCAAGGAGAAAAACAAGTGTGAGTCGGGGAAGAAAAAGGACAAAGGAAAGCGATTCGGTACTCTGCAGCTGCCCTCTGCTCACCCCCCAGAGAGGCTGCGCACCGTGTCCCGTCTCTTAGCTTTGCACCTTTTCTAAAGAAACTTCCCCCTTTTATTTTAAGCAAGAGAAAGACACAAGTATTCCAGAAATCAGCAGGGTTGGAAGGCCGACGCCTACTCGCAGGAGGAACCCGCTGGGCTGCTGGGCCGCTGCTGTTTGGGTTTCAGCCTCTGTGTTTTCCCCGCACACGTCCACCGTGCATTCGAGGTTTTAGTGTTTGCTTTACTCCAGAAAAAACGACTCTCGAAACGGAGCTGGCGAAGCAGACCGGCCGTGAACGTCAACAAGTGGCACAGGAAGCCAACCGGAAGCCAAACGTGTGGGTCTGGAACTGAAAACCTTCTCACAAAGCACAGGAAGAGCGTCGCAGCTGAAGGGGGCAGTTTCCTGAGCTAAGTCGAAGAACATAAATCACTTTGTGTGCTTTTTTCCACCCAGTTTTCTATGTGTGGTGAAATACACATGACGTGAACTTGATCATCCCAGCCACACAGCTCCGGGTATAAAACACGTCCATGTGTGTCTCCATCCCGATCGTCCACCCCCAGGACCCTCGCCAACTCGTCAAACTGAACAAGAATTTGGGGGACTACCACGCTTCAGCTCTTCTGAACACTGCTGCATAAAGACATTCTTATTTGCCGTGTAAACCAAGCTACCCACATCAAAATCTCTAAACAGGCTATTTCTCATTAAATGAGCCATATTTTGAGAAACTAACCTAGGGTCCTAGAATGTGTGTGATTTTCATCTTTAGAGCATCTTTGGCAGATGTTCTTGGCCTCCCAGAACCAAAGATTACTATGTTGGGTTTTTTTTTTAATTAATTGAAGAGGAAACTAATTATTCACTCAAGAGGCCACTGATTGACATCGACCCAAGGCAATTTTGGTATTATTTTTCCAGGGGAACTGCTCTCATTTGGCCAAATCTATTAATAGAATTTGAACCAATGTCTTGAACAATGTCTTTTTCCCTATTGGAGAGGGGAGCCGTTCTAGGATAGAGGTTACAGATGCTTTCATTATGCCCCTGCTGTAGACTACCACAGGTCTCAGGACATGGTGACTTCAGCTACTTTAACTGGGAGGTAGGTACTAAAAGATAAAAAACATCTTCCCCCACACTGAAATAGTCACATCTTGCCATTGCTTCCACATTCTTTTGTCTTGTACTAAGCGTTATGGCCTTGAATCAAATAAACAAAACACTGGCTTGTGACAGAGGCAATCAGCACTACCAAATAACATAGACCTCCTTGGGTATTAGCCAAAGGAAGGTCTCTGTCTGGCATTTATTACCAGATTTTCTCTTCTCCCCAACTCCACATCCCCAGCCCTGGGCCCACAATAATCCCTCGCACTCTAAGACAGCGTGCAATTAATTTCTAGAGGGAACCTCTCAAATCACAAACCTGCTTGCGAGATGCCTAAGATAACTGCCCACTTCCATGGGAAAAGCTTACTCTGTGGTTATTGGGAAAAATGCTATTTGGACCCTGAGATGGGCAGAAATCCAAACGATGGTCCGGCGAATGCTTTGAATGGTGCGGAACTAGTGTGGAAGGGAATGGATTCTTCTGAAGGGTTCTTAGGACAAAGAAGAGCGTAGGTTGGCAAGTCAGACCAATAGCTTATGGAGGAATTTGAGGGTAAGAGCAGTGTGTGGGGAAAGTTTGTAGGCCTTTGTCAATGGAACAAAGAATCAGAAGAGAGTTTTTAGATGAATGAGCCCAACTGGGCTGGTGGGAGGGAGCCAGGCAAGACTGTGACTAAGGTTACTTCATTAATTTTTAATTCCCTTTTCCTTTTCTCCCTCTGTTTCCTTTTTACCTCCAGGGATATTCACATTTTGGCCTTGCTTACCCATTCCTTTGTCTTACGAGTCACGATTGTTCGAGGATTTATTTAGTGACCAGCACCTGTCGCATGTTAGGTACATCCTCATGGAGTGCAGAGATGGCCTAGTCTGGGACTGTCTCCTCTAAGCGCCCACAGTCCCCCCAAAGTGCTTGGGATAGTACGCAATAATTGGCAAATTTTATACTCGAATGTTTTTGCCTCTTTTTTATTTGCATTCCCTATTTCTGTTTCTCTGCTCTTTGTTCCGTTGTGTTTTAGGGTCCCCTCCCCCGCCCCGCTCTTTATGTTATCCCTCAGAAGACACAGGCCCAGAGAGAAGATGGTTTTCCTGGCTCTCAGGTTGAAGTTTTAACCTATCATAAGAAAGGTAAGGTATCTTTCCCTTTTCCTTCTCAAAATGAGAGTAAAACTCAAGGCGGCTGTTTCTCCTTGTAATTCTTTAATTAGGATCAACTAGGATAAACCCTGCCCACTAGTTTGAGATAAAGCATGCCCCGTTTCAGCCTCCTAATTTCTTTTTCCCCGTAGGGAAGGTTCCAGACTTTCTGGTCACTCCCATGGGCTTGCTCTCCACTGTCACGAATGCGCCTCTCTCTCCCCGACACGTTCCTCCCCACCTGCCTAGTGCCGTGACTTTGTTCTGTGACTTTCCTTTTGTTGCATTATCCTTTTCCCCTCATGAACTGGTCCTGACAACTTTGCCCTGACTCTTGATTCTTCGGGACACCGGCCTGTGGTAACTCAATACGCTTCTTATCTTGTATCTTCCCCTTACTTCTCCCATGATTATTCTGTCTCCCTTAGGCAACCCCTGGGTAGCCCCATGACGTCTATGTCCTTTATATGTACAGAAAAATATGTTTTTTGTTCTCATTCCTGGTCCTCTGGGAAGGACCCAACTCACCTCCCCCCAACCCCTCACTCTCCCACCCCCACCCCTGCCTCTTACATACTTCGAAGCAGATGTCTGGTCCCAGGCTAAACAGAGTCAGCCTCCTCAATGGGGAAAGGTCAAATGTGCTCAGACATGTCAAGACATTTCACAAGCATTTGGCTGACCTCGTGTACTAATATCTAAATATTGAGTAATACAGAGTAAAAAATTAAAAGACAGCCAAACAACACTTCGGGTAATCTTTGAGTCCCTTGAGGTGTTCTGAAAGCTTTTTTTCATGTTGACTTTATTAAAAAAAAAAAAAAAGGCCGAAAATGAGATCTAGCCTAGATTTTGCCCAAGATGAGGCTTTTCCCATTTCCTCAGTTGAGGATTCTAAGACTCTCTGGAAGGTCCCTTTGAACTTTGGAAGTCCCGGATTCCACCTGCTGCTCTGAAGGGCCCCTGGCTGCTGGCGACGCCCTGGGTGTGACATCACAAGGGCTTTATGATGTACCCAGTGCTGCTTCTTGTGAAACACCACGCAGGCAGGACAGCCCAGCACAAACCAGTATTTGCTCAGAATCCAGGCACCATAAAGTCAGCCATTAGGAAAAAAATCTTGTCTTTTAGATCATTCAACCTAGACTCCTGGCTCATTTCACCCGTGACTCAGCTTAGACAACTGATCAACTACAGAGCAGCTGCTGTCTTAATGGTAGGTGGGGGAGCTCAGTGTGCTGAATAGTCAGAACAACGGGGGAGTGGGGTGCTCCTTCCATCTGGATTCAACGGAAGCCACGCCTCCAATCACTGATCCTTGAATGAACGCTGGCTCTGGGGATTAGGATTAAGAAGATCTGAGTTTTAAAGAAGAGGTTGTAACGGTCAGGCTGGATAATGCCGCTCTAGAGGTAGGCCAGGCATTTATATGGACTTTGGTTCTCAAGAATCTTACTATTTATAGAAAATTTAGTTGTGACATCATCTAAAGCAGAGCCTGTTTTCCTCTGAAAAGACACTTTAAAACAAACACAACAACTGACTCCAGATTTTTAGGGTTTCGGTATGTGAGTGTATGTGCGTTGGGTGGGGGTGGGGGTGGTGATGGGGGAGGGGATGCGAGGAGAGTTGAGGCGCGTATTCCAGAGAACCAGGGGGAGTTCTGCTTTAAGAAAGTGTGGTGTTAAGAAAAATCTACATTCATAAAAATTTTTTAAAAAATGAGTGAGGGTAATTTTCCTAATGTTCACATGTAGAGATTTTCCTCCAAATTTTCTTAATAGAGTAGACTCCTCCTAGAGAATATGGATGTATTTCCTTCTCCAGCACTAACCCTATCATGAACCCCTATGCACATGTTGTGTACTCAATGCGGGTGCCTCCTCTTACTTTCTTCCTTAGTTTCTAACTGCTTTTGGTGTTCGGTGTAAGTTTAAAGTCTCAGCAGGTGACATTTATCTGAAGTAGCAGCTGTGTTAGAAGTTAACCAGCTTCATTCTCCTCCGTCTCGTTTCCATCTATCTGCCTCAGTTAGAGGCTATCTTCTCCTCTTACACATTTGACAGTTCTTCTTCGCATTACCAAAGATTTCATTTTTATTTTTTTAAAGACTGTATTTATTTCTTTGAGAGAGAGCGCACAAGCAGAGGGAGTAGCAGGGAAGAGAGGCAGGCTCCCCGCCGAGCAAGGACCCGATGCAGGACTCGATCCCAGGACCCTGGGATCACCACCTGAGCTGAAAGCAGGCACTTTGCTGACTGAGCCACCAAGGCGCCCCAGAGATTTCATTTTCACAGCGTAATTCGTCCAGTCAAGGAGGCTGCACCGTGCACTGGGGGTGTTTGTCGGGGTGGTAAAGCCCGGGTCTTGGAACGCTCCCGTGTGAGTAAACGCCCGATCCGGTTCCGCACCGCCCCCCCCCCCCCCCCCCCCCGATCTAGGATGCTCAGGACCAGCCCTGCCCGGCCCCCTGATTCCCCTGGTCGTGATGCCTGCGGGGGTTCTGCGGCTCTTGCGGACGCTCCATTTCCCCCCAGCCAGGCTGTTCCGTAACTCGACCCTAGTTAGCGACCTGGCGGCCGGGAGAGGACTGGGTGGGCAAGGGCGGCGGGGACGGAGGGCGCGCGCTGCCTGCACCGTGTCCTCCGGCCAAGGAGCGGGGCTGGCCCACCGCGCGGGGAGGGCGCCGTTGCTGCAGGCCCGCAGCGTGGGTCCCCGCGACCCCCGTCCCGGGTCCCAGCGCCTCCCTCCCGCCCCGGCAGAGGAGCCAGGACCGCCAAGTCACCTGCCCCCGAGAACAGCGGCCCTGGCCCCCGCGGCCTGCACGCGGTTCGCACGCGGGGGAGGAGAGGCTCTTCTGTGTCGCGAAGGAGGCCGGGCTGACCCTCAGCGTCGCCCTCGGCCCGCCGCTGCCTCCCTCGGACTCACGCGTGCAGCCGGCTGGAGCCCCGGGGTTTGCGCTGGCCGCTCCCGCCCGCCGCGCGCCGCAGCCACGCCGCTCCGTGCACCCGTGCTCCAGCCCGTCCCCCCAGCGAGGGCGCAGCAGGGGCACCGCACGCCGCCCGCGGGGTCACGACGCGCCCTCCCGGGTCGTGGGGTCGCAAGGGCCGGGCGGGCGATGCGTCCCCCACGGCCGTCGCGCAGGACCGCCCTTGCCCCCGGCGGCAGCTCGGGCTCCCGGGAAACCGCCCGCGCCGGGGATGCGCTCGCAGGCCGTGTCCGGGCGCGGTCCGGGGCCAACCCCTGCGGGCGAAGCGCCCCGGCTCCAGCGGCGCGCGAACCTCAGCAACCAAACCGCTGCTGTTTGCCCGCAAAAACCGGTTTGAGGAAGAGCAGAGCACTGCGACCCAGGCCGAGCCCGCGGAACGAGCGCACGCGCCGGCGTCGCGGGAGACGGAGGACGAAGCGGTCGGCGCCACCCGCAAGTCCGAGCACAGTGGCTTTTCATTGGCTGAGCTGCGACGGTCCCTCTCGGGTCGAGCTGTGATGGTCCCTCATTGGCTGAGCTGTAACTGCAGTCCCTCATTGGCCGAACTCTGATTGTCCCTCATTGGCTGGCCCGTCGTCACGGTTCCTCATTGGCTGAGCTGTAACCGCAATCCCTCATTGGCCGAACTGTGATTGGCCCTCACTGGCTGGGCTGTAGTCACGGTCCCTCATTGGCTGGGCTGATTCCGGGGCAGGAGGAAACTCGCCTTCCTCGGGCTGGGATCACAAAATACAATCCCGTGGAAGGTGCGGCCTTTCCCGTGGGCTCCGCAGTGGGCCGGGAGCGCCGGGGCTGAGCGCGCCCGCTGCGCCCTTCTGACTCGGTCCTTTTAGTTTCGCGGTTAAACACGAGTCCCTCCGGGAGGGGAGCCTTGCGCCCAGCGGCCTGCGCCGCCGGAGTAAGGATGGGGCCGGGTCGGTGGAGAGCCGGTACTCCAGGCAGGAGGGGAAGCGGCGCCCGGCCCCACGGGTCCTGGGGTGGCCCCACGCCGCCCTCTAAGACGCTCCACCCGGTGTGCTCGGGCCTCTGGGCGGCCGGGTGCAGCCTCGGCGGTTTGATGCGGGGCAGTTCCCGAGCGCGCTGGGTTCCGTGGGCCGGGGACGGTCTCTTCTGGGAGCAGGAGCCGTAGGAGCCGGGGCGCCTGGGCAGGCTTGTCCTAGCGCAGGAGGTCAGAACTGTGGAGGCCGCACTCGGTCCTCCAGGCCGAGAACTGGCATGGAAATGGCCATCCAGAGGGTCAGGTGCAGGAAGACACTTAGCGCGTGAGGACGACCCGCGCCAGAGGGCCCTGGAAAGCGGGTGACACTGGACAGCTCAGGAGGCTCGTGCCCTTGATTCCTTCTAACCCCGCGCCAGGCTGTCACCGGATTTAAAGGGTCAGGATGGGAGAGAAGTGGCTGCTCTGTGCACGTGTTTACAAGCATTGATGCCATTTGATAGGTACCGTGTTAATCTCCATTTTTAATTTTTTTTTTTGTCAAAGTAATGCATACATTTAAAAATAAAGCCTAAAATAAAAACAAAAATATTAGAGTCAGCAGGCCCTTGCCTACCTTCCACCCTAATCCAAGATGGACTGAGCATGAATAAGGGATGAGTAGACCTGCTTTCACTGTATGTATTTCCTTCAGCTGAAGGCTCAGGAGTGTGTGCCAGTTACTTTAAATAAGGGCATGTTTTGTAAGCATGTTACACATTTTGATGTTAAGCGACCTTCTGAATATCAGTTTTAAGAGTTTTTGCTAATAGAAAATAAGATATACTTTATCTCATCCAAGTATATGGATAACTGCATATTAAAATGATCTTGTTCTTAAAACACTGAAAATTGAATCTAAGCCAAGCAGATAACCTGGAAATCACTGAGATCTCTAATATAGTCTCTCTTAAATTCTTCTGACCTAGGAAATTTAAAAATGGACCTTCAGAAATACTAGGTTTACAATGAGAGGCGTCACATTTCAATGTTTATTCTACGGATCCTTGATATTTGGGATCTGGACAGCTCTATTGTATGTATATATTCACCATAATCATGTAAGCAACTTGGAGAAGAAAAACCAGGGGCCTGCATTAATTTGGTCCCATGAAAAAAAATTGCAACAGCAAATTCCCCGGGACCCCAAGCAAATACCGAGACTGCGTGTAAGATTTGAAATGCCTGACAAATATGAAACTACAGAATACAAAACCTTTTTAAGATCAGGTAAGTATTTTGATTTTCTCTATTAGCTGTTTTAAGGGGAAAATGTACCATAAGTTTAATATTTAGAAGAGAAAAAGTGTCTTTCTTAGAGCAACTCAATTTTTAAATTGTAAAATATTTCACATATATACAGTAAAGAGTAAAACAAGCATGTATCACCTAAATTTAACAATTTTTAAAGATAGTTTGCTGTATTTCAGATAGTGTTCTGTTTTTTCACAGAAATAAATGTTAATGGGTACCATTAACGACTTCACCCCCTTTCTTCTCCTCCTCTTACCCTCTGAGGTGGTATCTAACCTGAGTTGATGGATATCTTTCTTCCCTTCCTTTTATGTGTGATCTCCAGCAAAATACAATATTATATATTTTTAATATGTTTGTAGATACTCCAGAATGAATTGTAATACTGTCACGAATATGGGTTAGAAGTCTTCGTGTGGACATACTTTGTTTCTCTTGGGTTTGGGACAGATGGGATGTACAGTAGGTATATGCTTAACTTTCAGGAAAATGACAGTGTGTTTTCAAGATAGCTGTGCCATTTATTTTCCCCTCCGGCATGTAGACAATCTCTCCCTTTGCTCCAAATCTTCACCAACGTTTGGCAAGCTCAGTTTTTTAGATTTTAGATATTCTAATGGATAAGTAATGGAACCATTGTAGCCTTAATCTGCATTTCCCTGAAGACTAATGATTTTGAGCACCTTTTCATGTGCTTCATGGCCGCCCATATATCTTCTTTTGTAAAGTGTCTCTTCAAGTCCTTCATCTATTTTTTAAAAGATTTTATTTATTTATTTGACAGAGATCACAAGTAGGCAGAGAGGGAGGAGGAAGCAGGCTCCCTGGTGAGCAAAGGGCTGGATGCAGGGCTTGATCCCAGGACCCTGAAATTATGACCTGAGCCAAAGGTAGAGGCTTTAACCCACTGAGCCACCCAGGCACCCATGTCTTTCATCCATTTTTAAATCGGAATGTTTATCTTCTGATTTTTAAGATTTTTAAAAATATATTTTGGATTTAAGTCCTTTGATATGTGAGTTGCAAATACTCTGTACGTCTGTGCCTTGCCTTTTTATTCTCTTTTTAAAATTGGGACATGGGGCGCCTGGGTGGCTCAGTGGGTTAGGCCGCTGCCTTCGGCTCAGGTCATGATCTCAGGGTTCTCGGATCGAGTCCCGCATCGGGCTCTCTGCTCAGCAGGGAGCCTGCTTCCTCCTCTCTCTCTGCCTGCCTCTCTGCCTACTTGTGATCTCTCTCTCTGTCAAATAAATAAATAAAAATCTTTAAAAAAAAAATTGGGACATAATTGACATAGAACATCTTATTCATTTTGGAAGTACAGCAGAATGATTTGCTACATGTGTACATGTATATATTGCAAAATGATAACCACAGCAGGTTTAGTTAACAGTTGTGTCCATCATACCCAGTTACAATATTTTTCTCTTATGATAAGATCTGTGCTGGCAAGTTTCAATATACAATATTACTATTGTTAACCATAGTCGCTATACTGTATATTTTGAATTCTCTTTTGAGTGGTGTCATTCAAGAAGAAAAATTTTAAATTTTGATCTTCAGTTCATCCCAATTTCTTGTATGGTTCTTCTTCTTTTTTTAAATCTTTTATTGAAGTAAACTTTGCCTATGTCAAGTGCACAAAGATTCTCTTCTCTGTTTTTATTTTTAGAAATTTTAAGATTTTAGGTTTTACTTTACATTTTACATTAGAGCTGTGGTCCCTTTGGAGTGAATTTCTGTGATGGGAGGGTGAGGATCAATGTTCATTTTCCTCGTGTGGATATCCATTTTTTCCAGCACCATTTCTTGAAAAAAATCTCCCTTTTTCCATCTCGGCATCTTTCAGAAAAGTTAACTCTTTTTGTTTGGTCCCTTTCTGACTCTGTTCTCACTCTTTCCAAAATTGTTTTGGTTATTGTAGGTGGTTAGCTTGTTCGGATAGGTTTTAGAAACAGTTTGTCAATTTCTTCCAAAGAGACCGCTGGTATTTTTAATTGTATTGACTCTATGGGTCAACTTGGAGAGAACTGACATCTTAATAGTATGGCTTCAGCTGTGTAGCACACATTTTGATACACTGAATTTTCATTTTCATTCGGTTCTCTGTGTTTTTATATTTTCTTTGAGACTTTCTCTTTGGATTATTTGGAAATAGATTGTTTAATTTCAGAGTCTTTAAATAATTTTCTCCTCTCTGCTACTGACATCCAGTCTGATTCCATTATAGTCAGAAAATATACTCTGTGTGATCTCAGTTCATCTATGTTTTTTGAGGTTTGTTTTATGATCCAGAATATGGTCCACCCCTGGTGAATGCTCCATGCACATTTGGAAAAACTATGTATTTGCTGTTGTTGGGTGTGGATTTCCTTCATACACATCAACTAGTTCCTGTTGGTTGATTTTATTGTTCAGTTCTTGATGTCCTTGCTGAGTTTTTGGCTAGCCGTTCTGTCAGTTGCTAAGACTGGGTGTTGAAAACCCCAACTACTGTTGTGGATTTGTTAGGTTCTACTTTAACTATTTTCGGTTTTTGCTTCATGTATTTTTTTTTAAAGATTTTATTTATTTATCAGAGAGGGGGGGGTAGAGAGCGAGCACAGGCAGACAGAATGGCAGGCAGAGGCAGAGGGAGAAGCAGGTTCCCTGCTGAGCAAGGAGCCCAATGTGGGACTTGATCCCAGGACGCTGGGATCATGACCTGAGCCGAAGGCAGCTGCTTAACCAACTGAGCCACCCAGGCGTCCCTGCTTCATGTATTTTGAACTATTTTTTTATGTGTTTCTATTTGGAACCATTATGTCTCACTGGTGCATTGAACCTTTTTTTTTTTTTAAGATTTTATTTATTTGACAGACAGAGATCACAAGTAGGCAGAGAGGCAGGCAGACAGAGAGGGGGAAGCAGGCTCCCTGCTGAGCAGAGAGCCCAATGTGGGGCTTGATCCCAGGACCCTGAGATCATGACCTGAGCCAAAGGCAGAGGCTTTAACCCACTGAGCCACCCAGGTGCCCCTGCACTGAACCTTTTATCATAAGGTCATGTCTCTGTCTCTAGTAATTTTCTCTGCTCTGAAATCTATTTTATTTACTATTAATAGAG
Source organism: Mustela nigripes (assembly GCF_022355385.1). Classification (NCBI taxonomy): domain Eukaryota; kingdom Metazoa; phylum Chordata; class Mammalia; order Carnivora; family Mustelidae; genus Mustela; species Mustela nigripes. Next base: position 4,988,345 of record NC_081560.1, on the reverse strand, counting down.
CCACTTGTACTTTTTTTTTTAATGTAGGCTCTAAACCCAATGTGGGGCTTGAACTCACAACCCTGAGATCAAGATTTACATCCTCTATCGATTGAGGTAGCCAGGCACCCCAGCTGTTGTCTTTTTTTTTTTTTAATTAAAATTTGCAAGTATATCCTTTTCTTATCAATCTACCTATGTTTCACTGGAGTAAGTTTCTTGTAGGTAGCATATTGTCAGGACATTTTTTAAATCCACTGTGTTAATCCTTGCTTTTACTGGTATATTTAGATCATTTGCATTTAAGACAATTATCAATGGCAGAGTTTCTCAGTTATTTTATTTTTTTGTTTGTTTCCTCTGTTTCTCAATCTTCTGTTTCTCTTATGTTTTGGTGAGTTACTTGAGCATTTTCAAAATTCCATCTTGATGAGTTTATAATGTTTTTTAAAAGGTTGCTTTGTATAGTTTCTTTAGTGGTTGCTGTAGGTATTACATAATATATATATTTATATATAACTATTTATATATAACTATAACTTACCAAGGTCTCCTTGAATCAATGATTTGCCACTTCAAGTAAAGTGTAAACTGCTCCTTAGCCTCCTCATTTTAAAAATATAACTGTCTTGAGTTTTGAGCACTACATCAGATGGTGTTATAATTGTGGCTTCAAAAGTCAAATGTGATTGAAGAAACTTATAGAGTTTCCTCATTAGGAAACTCTATCATATTTACCCCGTTTTCATCCATTTTGATGTTCTTTTTTCTTTTCTGAAGTTCCAAGCCTCCTCCTATTATTATTTCCTTGTTTAGAGAACTTTCTTTTGCTGTTCTTTAAGGGTGGGGCTGCTAGTCACAAAGTCTGTTTTTCTTCACTTGGGAGTGTCTTCATTTTTTCATAATTCCCAAAGGATATTTTTGCTGGGTATAGAATTTGCAGTTGACAATTCTTTTTTTTTTCTTTTTAAAGATTTTATTTATTTATTTGACAGAGAGAGAGAGAGAGAAAGAGAGGGAATAAAAGCAGGCAGAGTGGGAGCAGGAGAAGCAGGCTTCCTGCTAAGCAGGGATCCCCATGTGGGGCTCAATTCCAGAGTCCTGGAATCACAACCCTGAGGTGAAGGCAGCTGCTTGATGACTGAGCCACCCAGGTGCCCCTGACAGTGCTTTTCTTTCAGCATTCAAAAATGTTTTGTCACTTTCTTCTCTCCCCCATGATTTCAGATGAGAAACCCATAGTCATTCAGGTTGTTCCTCTATGAATCCCATGTTTTTTTCTCTCTGGCTGCTTTCAAGAGTTGTCGTCTGTCTTCAGTTTTCAGAAGTTCCATTATGATGTGTCCTGCCATGGATTTCTTTGGTTTATCCCATTGTGGATTTTTTAGCCTCCTGAGGCTATAGATGTCCAACTTCCCTGAATTTAGGAACTTTCCGGCCTTATTTCTGAGAGTACTTTTTTTGGCCCCACTCTGACTCCTCTCCTTCCAGGGCTCTGATAATACAAAGATCAGCTCTTTTGTTGTCTGTATACAAGTTCCTGAGACTGTTTTTTTTTTTTAATTTTTTAAAATTAACATATAATGTTAATTACATGGCACTATCTTGGGGAGAACCGGAGCTCTACCTGCTTCCCCCCAGGCCAGCTTATGGAGGACCAGCTCCCTGCTCAGCCTGCCCACACCACCCATGCAGGTAATCGCAGCTCTGCCTGCTTCTGCCAGAGTTGTTCTTAAAATATTCCACTACTGTTTGTGGCAATATATATTGATATTTCTAATGATTTTAATGTAAGTATTTCACTGCAGCAATGTTTGGTGTCTGAAGGTCATCCCTACCTAGTCTTTATTGTGACTTATTCTCGCCGTAAGTGTAAATAACTATCTGGATGCTCCTTCCAATGAATTCTGTACTTTTTTTTTAAAGATTTTATTTATTTGACAGACAGAGATCATAAGTAGGCAGAGAAGCAGGCAGAGAGAGAGGAAGGGAAGCAGGCTCCCCGCTGAGCAGAGAGCCTGATGCAGGGCTTGATCCCAGGACCCTGAGATCATGACCAGAGCCAAAGGCAGCAGCTTAACCCACTGAGCCACCCAGGCGCCCTGAATTCTGTACTTTTTAAAGTGATACTTTGACTCCTGTATTCTTAGACTCTTCTTTTACCATTTTCATTCATGCCGTTTATCTTTCATGATTATATTTTTGTTTCATTGACAAATAAGAGTGTTTATCTTTTAATAGGAAATTTACCCCATCTTCATTTATTGTTATGACTGTTACATTTGGGTTGGCGTCTGGCCTCTTGTTTTATTCTCTGCAATGGAAGTTCTGGGCTGGGGTTTTAGCTCTCCTTCCCCGCCTTTCCTAAATCCTTCAGTGACAGCTAACTTCACACGACAGTGGTGAGTCATGATGGGACCAAGGAGACCAAGCACTTCCTTCCCTGAAGAGACCGAATGACCAAAGGCTAACTTGTCCATACTTTGTGGAGAAATCTGCTTTGATTTTAGCCTTATCACTTGGAGGTAGTGTAGATTCCAGGAAAACACCTGGCTCATTATAAAGGGAGTGAATTCAGGATATAGTTGTTCTTATTATCCTTTATCTGGTGGTAGTAATCTGTACGTAACTATAATTGCCCTTTCTTGCAGGTAAAGATACTAACTATTCAAAGCCAGAATATATTGCTGGATTTTTAAAATATGGATTTAATGCCATTCTCAGTAAAAGCTTGGGCAGTGAGAGAGATGTGCCAGATACGAGGAATAAAATGTATGTTAATCCTCATTTTTTATTGAGGTATAATTCACATATGAGATTATATTAGTTTCAGGTATACAACATAATGATATGACATTTATGTATATGTGGCCAAATAATCACTACAATAAGTCTAGATAACTTTGGCTACCATGTATATTTACAAAAAGTTTGTGTGTGTGTGTATGTGTGTGTGGTGGGAACTTTAAAGATCTGCTCTCTTTGCTACTTCCAGATAAGCAGTATAGTTCTTATCTGTAGTCACCATGTGGACATTATATTTCCACGGCTTACTTATTTTACACTGGAGCTTTGTTCCCCCCACCCCCCGGCAACCACCAGTCCATTCTCTGTATTGATGAGGTTGGGTTTTGGAGGTTTGGTTGTTGTTTCCAGATTCCTCATGTAAGTGAGATCATATTGTATTTATCTTTCTGACTTATTTCATTTAGTGTAATGCCCTCAGGAAAGATGTCATTCTTTTTTATGCTGGAAAGTATTCCGTTGTGTGTATCATAGCACGTTTTCTTTACCCATTCATGGGCTGATGGACAGTTAGGTTGTTTCCATATCTTGACTGTTGTAAATAATGCTGCTGGGAACATGGGGGTGCATGTATCTTTTTGATTTAGTGTTTTCATTTTCTTCAAATGCAAACCCAGAAGTGAAATCCTTGGGTCTTATGTTAGCCCCCTTTTTAACTTTTTGAAGACCCTCTGTACTGGTTTCCACAGCGGCTGCACCCGTTTGCCTTCCCAGCAACACTGCACCAAGATTCGCTTTTCTTTGCATCCTCTCCGACACTCGTCCTTTCTTGTCTGCGAGACGATATCTCATTATGGTTTGATTTGCCCTTCCCCAATCATGAGTGATGCTGAGCACCTTTTCTTGTACCTGTTGGCCGTCAGTCTGCCTTCTTTGGAAAATGTCTATTCAGATCTTCTGCCTATTTTTTTAAACTGAATTGTTTGCTGTTGAGTTTTATGAATTCTTTGTAAATTTTAGATATGAAGCCCTTGTCAGATAGATGACTTTGTCTCATTCAGTAGGATGCCTTTTCATTTTGTTTGTAATTTCCTTTGCCCTGTGGGGGCTTTTTAGCTTGATGTAGTCCCACTTATTTATTGATACTTTTGCTGCCTTTGCTTTTGGTGCCAGATCCAAAAAGTTATCACCAAGACTGATGTCAAGAAGCTTATAGTCTTTGTTTTTCTCTAGGATTTTTATGGTTTCAGGTCTTACATTCAAGTCTTTAATCTATTTCAAGTTAATTTTTGTGTATGGTGTAAGATAGTGGTCCACATTCATTCTTTCGTGTGTGGCTGTCCGGATTTCCCATCACCATTTATTGAAGAGACCATCCTTTCCGCATTGTATATTCTTGGCTCCTTTGTCATAATTAATCACATATGCATGATTTTATTTCTGGACTGTATTCTGTTCTGTTGATCTGTGTGTCTGTTTTTATGCCAATACCAAACTGTTTTAATTACCATAGCTTTGTAATAGAGTTTGAAATCAAGAGAGGATGATGCCTCCAGCTTTGTTCTTATCTTCTCAAAATTGCTTTACCTCTTCAGCATCTTCTGTGGTTTCCTACAAATCTTAGGATTCTTTGTTTTATTTCTATGAAAAATGCTATTGGAATTTTGATATGGATTGCATTGAATCTGTATATTGCTTTGGGTAGTAGGGACATCTTAACAATGTCAAGTTCTTCCAATCCATGAGCACAGAGTATCTTTCCATTTATTTGTGTCTTCTTTAATTTCTTTCACGAATGTCTTATAGTTTTCCAGTGTACAGGTCTATAAATGAATACATATTAATTTTTTAAAGAAACAGTTACTAACCAGATTTTAATTTTGGCATATTAGAAGTCTTCCTGTTTTTAGGACTTGGAGTCTGATGATTCAAGAACCTATTTCAAAATTCTAGAGTTTATCGTGTAGAGAACACCTTCCCCAGTTGCACCAAATGTGTTCTAGGGATTTACAAGAATTGCATCACCCACAGGATCTTTTTACCAAATTACCAGTTAGGACATTTGGCCAAAGGGATATTTCTGATGCAAAATGCTTCAGACAGCTACCTATTTTTTATTCAAAATCTGCTTTTTCTTATTGTTTTCCTTTGTGTTGGTGCCTTTTTTTTTTCTTTAACTTGTGGCAAATTGGACATAATGTAAAAGGTACCATTGCACCATTTCTAACTATGAATCGGGGCATTGAGGACCTTCACAGTGTTTCAGAACCATCATCACCATCCCTCTCCAGAACTTTCTCATTAAACACTAACTCCCATCCTTCCCTCCCTCTGATCTCCCCACAACTATCGTACTTTCTGTCTTTGTGAATTTTAACTACTCTAGGTACCTCATAAAAATGGAATCATACAATAATTGCCCGATTTATTCCACATAGCATCATGTCCCCAAGGTTCATTCATGTTGTAGTACCTGTGCCTTAGTGGTTTGGATGGTTTCCAGCTCAAGAGGGTTGATATTCTTTCTGAAATAAATGAGAACTACTTAAGGAATATAGGCATCTTCCTGTCATGCAGAAGACAAAATCCAGGCTCCAGGAAACAGGAGAAGGGGGGATCACTGTGTCTTGTTGCAACTTGAGTGTAACACGAACATTTCAAACCACAAATATACAAATCAATAAAGCACATAGGTAGCTAAATATCACTTAAGGTGCGGCACACTCGAGAGACGTGATGACATAGTCTATCTGGGTCATAATGAGAGAAAAAGAATTTAAATTTATTCAAACCATATAGCTTGATATGAACTTAATTTAGAGGACAGCTGTTTTTTTCAAGATTGATTTATTTATATTGGGGGGGCAGATGCAGAGGGAGAGAGATTTCTAAGCAGACTCCCCGCTGAGCATGGAGCCTGATGCGGGACTCCATCCCAGGACCCTGAGATCATGACCTGAGCCAAAATCAAAGAGTCAAAAGCTTCACTGACAGCAGCACCCAGGCACCCCAGGGACCACTTTTTTCTTAACTGGATAGTGAACTCCCACAAAAGAAAGCAATATCTTTGAATGCCTGTAAGCGATGAATTTCTTGCCATACCATCAATTCTTCTAAAATAGTGCAGCTGCCTTTGCTTCCTTCCCCCCATCACGTGATTGTTAAGAAGAACAGAAACTTTAGAGAGAGACTGTCTATAGAGAGAAGTGAACTTGGAAGTTTTAATATTCAGAATATTAACTTATTTAATAGGAAATTCAATTATGTACAAGGTACACTTGTGTTTAAAATAAACTTCAACTACCAGGAATGACTACTTCATCGGGGTCCAAGCAGATTTTCAGCCATCCTCATGCTAAGCTTATGATTGCTTTAAATGGGATTTCCATTTCAGCTGTGTCTTAAAATTTGCATGGTTATTTGCCGTAGCTATGGGAGTATTTGATACAGCTTTTTGGAGAGTACATTTTTATGTTGATTGGTCTTCTGATTCAATTTTTTATCTTTTGACTTTTCAATTTTGAAATGATGTCAGGCTTACAAAATGGTTGTCAAACTATCTCAAGGACTTCCTGTATAGCCTTTTCTTAGAGTCCCCAAATGCTAACATCTTCAGAACCAGAACAATAAACAACACCAGGAAGTGAACATTAATGTAATACCTCTAGCTAATCTACAGACATGATTCAGATGTTTGCAGTTGCCCCACTGGCATCCTTCGGACCCAACCCAGACCCCCGATTGCATGTGGAGTTCCCAAGCCCTTGGTTTTCTTTCATCTGAAACCGCTCCTAAGTCTTTATCTTTCTTGACTATAAAACTTTTTAAGAGATCTAACCAGTTACTTTCTAGAATGTTCCTCAGTTTGAGTTTGATGTTTCCTTGAGATCAAATCCAGGTCGTGCTTTTTGGCAGGAACACCATAGGTGAGATTTTGTGTCATCCTCAGAGCATCACATCAGGAGACACTCGATGTCTGTTTGTCCCATTTACTGGTGAAGTGACTGAGGGTGAAATTACTTTTAGTCACTTGCCTGAAATGGAAGCTGTCAGGTTTCTGCACTGTAAAACAACTGTTTAGCCTTTTGTAATTAATAAGTGTACAGATTTCTTTTAACTGTAAATCACAGAAAACCTGGAAATATATATATATATATATTTATACATATATATATACACATACATATATATATATTTTTATATTATATCCACAAAGGGGACAAGTCAACATACCCCCAGTTCCATTGCTTTTTCTTTTTCTCCTGTCTTAGTGCACAAGGTGTGTAAGCCAGTGCCCTTGCTTGCTGCTTAATACACTCTGTGTCTGTCTCTGTGCCGTAATTTTCCCTTTTTGCAAGGACCCCAGGCTTCTCAGACTAGGTCACCTTAATGACACCTCCCTCATTGCTTCTGCAACAATCCCACTTCCCAATAAGGCCACATCCTAAGATACTGCGGGTTCAGACTTCAACATGTGAATGTAGGGGAGACACAATTCAACTCACAACAGTCCTGGTTTATACCATACGCATGTTAATCTGTATGATCAGCAAAGAATAGGGCAGCTAACCAAGGACCACCAAACTCAGGCCTTGTCCGAATTTCTTTTACCCTGAAAAACTGCTTCCTTAGGTGAGAAAAGTTTAGGCCCCAAAAGACCACAGCAACATTTATCAATTAATTTTGGAGAAACTCGTGCACCCAGGGGCCTAGAGAGTCCTGGTGTGACGTAGTCGCAGGCCCCCTCACTGCCATTGTCTCGTTCCTCCCGAGGGACTTCGTTTATCTACAGTTTTCTTAAAACGATGCGCCGGGACTGAATATGATGCTAGAGATGAGTCCACCCTGGACCATCATGTCCCTCGTTCTTGTGTTCTCCTTCCGTTGTCCCCCACCTCCGTGTCTCATCTACTTCCTCTTTGAGAACTCAATGATCTTCCTGGAATTTAAGCCTAGGGGTGGTTTTCCTGCTTGTCTCTGTGAAGCTGCGTGAAGGATGCCTCCCCCCGACGCCCTTCTCAGCTGCTCAGCCTTTCCCTGGTCCCACTCCCAGGAGCATGATGGCAGCTTCTGTGTGCTAGGCGCAACTTCCTCTAGTGTTGGGTAAAAATGCTCACTAAGCAAGTCTCTCTTCCTCCATGGCGACACCTGCCCGTGGATATGCTGAGGTTCTGTGTGGGGTGTAGTGGAGGCATCCTTTCCTGGCATTTTCTGCCCCACTTCTCTTTCCATTAAGTTGCAGGGGGCCTAGTGACTTTTGATTTGGACCCCACGCACTGGCCACAGTCCATTAGCCCAGCCATGGGCCCCTGAGCCCAGCTGGGCCAATGAATCCTTATTTGTGACTTTTTGAGAAAGAGGAAGTCATACCGGTTTCTCCTTGGGTGCTGGACCATGGGTTATGCTGCTGTTGCCCAGGTTGCAGAGAGAGGATAAGAATCGTATAATGAGCCTCATGTGATATTAACAGTCTGCCAGGCACTGTTCTGAACATTGGACATTCTAATTCATTGAACCCTCCCAACCCATGAGGTAGGCTGATGATGTTGTAGCTACTGTTACTCCCAGACGGAAAGGCAAGAACAGAAGTGGACCGAGTGTCTAAGTGACTCTCAAGCTTCTTGCCCCAGTCATTCTTCTTTTTTAATTAATTATTTTATTAACATACGATGTATTATTTGCCCGAGGGGTATAAGGTCTGTGAATCATCATCCAGTCATTCTTGAAGGCTCTAGTGGCACGTCTGTCACTAGGTCCTGTGGGACATTTGAGTCCCCTTCCGAGAGATTTCCCTTCCTTATGCTTAAGCTAGCTGTAGTATGTCTGTCCTTGACAACCAAAATACGTCGCAGAATGAACCAGATAATGTAGCAATTCAAACAATAATTAATAGCTAATAACTAATATTATTAGAATTCAGCTCCTATTTTTTTTCTCATGTGCACGAAAGAAAGAACACATTTCTGTCAAATCCTTGGAAGAAATCCAGTCATGCTATACCCACTGCATTTCTTTTTTCTTTTTTTTTTTTAATATTTTTATTTTATTTTTTTGACAGAGATCACAAGTAGGCAGAGAGGCAGGCAGAGAGAGAGAGAGAGAAGAAGGAAGCAGGCTCCTTCCTCTCTCTTCCTCTCCCAGGCTGAGCAGACAGCCCGATGCGGGGCTCGATCCCAGGACCCTGGGATCCTGACCTGAGCGGAAGGCAGAGGCTTTAACCCACTGAGTCACCCAGGCACCCCACCCACTGCATTTCTGTTCTGCAGCAAGCTAAAGCACGGGATTCTCTCTGAAGGTGACAAAATGAAGTTAATCTGAACCTTCAATGTGTGTAAGTGTATTAATATGCTTCTATAATAGAAACAGAAATATAGGTACAATTCATGGTTATACCATGTTCAGCCTAGAGTTAAGACGGCCAAAACAGCGCATCCAGGGAAGAGCAATTATTGCTGACATTCAGGAAAGAGTAATTTAGAAAATACTAGAATATCATACGAGAGTAAAGAAGCTTTTGTATTTTAATTTTGGTATTTTCAACTGTTACGTTATTATCATAAATGTCAGTTAAGGGAATGAAGAAGAAAAATGCAAATAAAGAAAGGTGCTTCAGCGAGATCCCAAATTGTGGTTTTTTTTTTCCCTTTATTGATGCCTGTAGGTGTCTTCAAAAACATTACCCAGCCAACCTACCTACTGCCAGCGTGGTCATTTGCTTCTACAATGAGGAATTTAACGCCTTGTTTCGGACCATGTCCAGTGTCATAAACCTCACTCCACAGTACCTCCTTGAAGAAATTGTTTTGGTAGATGACATGAGCGACTTTGGTAAGACAGAACACCATCTGCCTATGTCGTGGGCTCTGAAGGCAGTGCGGTCTCTGACGGCCCGTGTGTGACTTTACCCTTTCTAGACATTTTCCACTTGGCGGGTGTCAAGGCAGAAGCTGTGGGCACACCGGTGGGGATGTAAGTGCTGGTCCCTGTCCTGTGGTGTGGGGCTCACGGGTGGTGAGTGCTTCCATGAGGTGACTAAATGTAGGGGCAACATAAGACCAACCTGATCTTCAGGGATCGTGGAGGACACTCAGGAAGAAGTGATAGCTCCGCTGAGGTCTGAGGTGCCCAACTGGAGAGGAGGGGAAGAGTGTTCTAGGCAGAGGCCACAGCACCATAAGGGCCTAGAGGCCAGAGGTAATGTGGTGAGTTGGGAATAGTTCTGTACTTCATGTAGTGTGTGTGTGTGTGTGTGTGTGTGTGTGTGTGTAGCATTGGGGGAAGGGGTGGACATAAAACCAGAGCCATAATAAGACCACATGGCTCGTGAAGGGCACTACTGGAATTTTCTGTGAAGTTGAGTGCTGTGGCGGGCTTAATGCAGAGGAGTGACAGGACCCAAGTCCTCCTCAGGAAATAATTCTTTTTTTTTTTTTTTAAAGATTTTATTTATTTATTTGACAGAGAGATCAAAGTAGGCAGAGAGGCAGGCAGAGAGAGAGGCGGAAGCAGGCTCCCTGCTGAGCAGAGAGCCCGACTCGGGACTCGATCCCAAGACCCTGAGACCATGACCTGAGCCAAAGGCAGAGGCTTAACCCACTGAGCCACACAGACGCCTCACAAAGAATTCTTTTTTAAAAAAAGTTTCTAAAAAAGATTTATTTATTTGAGAGAGAGAGAGAGAAAGGAGGGGAGGGGCCGGGAAGAGGAGGAGAGAAGCGCAAGCAGACTCCACCCTGAGCCCGGATAGGGCCTGATCCCATGACCCTAAGCCAAGATCAGGCCGGAGCCGAAACCAAGACTCCGAGGCTCAGCCTCCTGCAGCAGCCAGGCGCCCCCTCCTAGAGAATTCTCGCCGCACGCCCCGCAGCCCAGTGCGTGTCCCCCCTGCCCGCCGGCTGGAAGGAGTTGTGATACCAGCACGAGATCTGACGGAAGGCACTTGGCCTTTGAAATGAGTCATCTGCTTTATAACCAAATTATAAACCTGAGGCAAGCCGAGAGGACCCAGATGAACGAAAACTTCTTGGAGTCTGCAGATGCCTGTGGGGTCCATTCCCCAATATGGAGCAATATGTCAGGACTGGAGAGAGATCCTGCCTGAAAGTTAACCGAATCCGCTGTGAATCGGACCCACGCGGGCTGGGGAAGGAAGAGGAGAGACAGCAGGAAGGCGGATCGGCTAGAAAAGAGGCCGGCCCGGGAGGTTCACCGGTGGGGAAATGACTCTAGGTGCGTCAGAGGGAAGGTGGAGAAACTGCTCAAGCTGATGTCGGCCGCACGTAGGAATTTCGCTCGGTGCCCGGCACTACCGTTCATGACCTTCTCTCTCCGGGAGCCATTGTTTGTTTCTGCTGTTGTGCGCGGGAGGCAAGGTGCGGAGATGGTCAGATTCCTAACCTCATCAGTCACACTGAGACCCACATCTGGCCGCAGGCTGGGGGGGGGGATGGGATGGGGGAGAGGATCTTCTGCGACACTGTGGAGTTCTGACCGCTCGCTGAGAAGGAGGAGGGCCCTGCTGTGACATACAGTTCCAGGATGGCCATGGAACAGCTCCCCAAGGCTTTCAGAACAATGCCATGATGGGGCACCTGGGTGGCTCAGTCGGTTAAGCATCTGCCTTCGGCTCAGGTCATGATCCCAAAGTCCTGGGATCGAGTCCCATGTTGGGCTCCCTGCTCAGTAGGAAGCTCCTCCCCCTGCCTGCCGCTCCCTGTTTGTGCTTTTTTCTCTCTGTCAAAAAAAAAAAAAAAAAAAAAAAGTCTGAAAAAAGAAAAAAAAAGGCCCACACCATGAGTTCAGAGGTGCACCCAGTGACCGCTCGGAAGCTTCGGCCCCAGGGGAATCACCACTGGTGCCCAGCATCTGGCTGCTGCCAGACCAGATGTGCTGACTTCTCCTCCTCCCTCTCGGCTCGCCTAGGACATGGTTTCACCTGCCGCACCAAGGAGGCTACTGTCTGACCCATTTAGATGCTCAAACATACCCAAGAAACCCTAACCCTAATGCGAACCCCGCCACCCTCACCCTCCACCCCCCAACCCCGGGCTGGCTCTGCTGCAGTGGGCGGTCCTCCCCGGGGACGGAGCTGAGCCACTTTGCACAGCTGAAAGCGAGAAAGTCGGATTGCTCAGGAGAGCTACAGGTCAGGCTTTCTCAATTAAAATTTCAACAGTGATTTATCAAAATAGAGGTATTTCATTAGAAACACAGAAGGATGTGTGCAGAGTATCTCAATGCCGACGCCTGTTTCTTTCTCTTCCTCATATAGGGTGAAGTGTTTGGTTTTTTTGTTTTGTTTTGTTTTTTGTTTTTTGTGTTTTTTTTTCAAACAGAAAACCATAATTTTTTAAAAAAAATATGGTGAATCCATCATAAATATTTTTTCATGTGAAGTGTTTGTTTTTAAGATTTCATTTATTTATCTGAGAGAGAGAGAGCATGATAAGGAAGAAGGTCAGAGTGAGAAGCAGACTCCACATGAAGTTGGGACCCCAATGCGGGACTCAATCCCGGGACTATGGGATCATGACCTGAGCCAAAAGCAGTCACTTAACCCACTGAGCCACCCAGGCACTCAGGGTGAAGTTTTTAAGATTAGAACTTCTGTGGAAGAACATAGCTTTTAGGAATTAGTCGAAATTGTGATAAGTTGTTTTATTCTCTGTAGTTGTAGTTTATACATTGTCAAGAGTTGAGTTTTGTTTTGTTTTGTTTGTTTTTCCCAGATGATTTGAAAGAGAAACTAGACCATCGCCTGGAAATTTTTCGGGGAAAGATTAAATTAATAAGAAACAAGCAGAGAGAGGGACTGATCCGATCGAGGCTGATTGGAGCCACTCGTGCTTCAGGTATGAGCCTTTCTTTCATTCAGGACCTGACCCGTTATCTGTGTGCTGGAGCCCTTCCTGCCCGAACAGGACCTCGTGGGTCCCTGCAAGTCTCCACTGGCATGAACAGAAGACCGGAAGTGCCTTTCAGCCAGAGGAAACTTGGACTCTGAAAGTACCCATTCTGCTCCAAAATGTCGATTCGTTATTTCGGAAAACAGGTATATTTTTTTGCAGGGGCCATAATGTCAGCCCCTGTCACTGGATGGGTTTCCCCTAGATATGGACTGAGATGGAGCTGCCCATGCAGCTGGCAGAGCAACACTGCATGGGGACAGTGGGGGCCATGGTACAGTGGCCCGTCGCATGGGAAACCCCGAAGCTAAGTGCTCCCATGGGCTGTGCGGCTCTCCAAAGCTCAGGTAGGCTAGTGGGGAGCTCCAGAGCACAGATGCCCAGGAGAGGGGTCCAGCTCGGGCTTTCCACCCCCAACATACATGCACACATGCACACACATACACACACACTCGGAGTGTGCTTGTCATTAGTTGCGAGTCCCCGGGGAGGCTGGGGGACCTTGGTGTGACTACTGCAGCAGATTCCCAAAGCCTGGGAAACTGTCGGGCCGGGTCCCCTGAAGGGAGTCTGAGCTGAGAGGCAGTGGCATCACTCCTGTCCCTGTCTCTGTGGTCACGTGGCCTCCTCCCTGTGTCCGCGTGTCCCTTGGGTCAAGGGCCCCCCCATACTCCAGCAGGACCTCACCCTTATGAATTACATCTGCAACAACCCTATTTCCAAATACAGTCACCTTCTCAGGTACTGGGACCTGAAGTTAGGTCTTGAATATATCTTTTAGGGGGGACATAAAACTACCATAGAGTTTTGGGTGTTTTTGTTTTGTTTTTTAAAGTGAAAGGTCTTACTCATTTTTTATTTTGAAAAATGTCAAAGCCACAGAATGCTTACATAAACCTTCCCCTAGATTTATAGGATGCTGATATCTTACAATACACACACTTCTCTCTCCCCTGCCACCCCCCCACACACACACAACAAACACACACACACAGACACACACATTGCCTCTATGTCTAAAAGTAAGATCAGCTTATACTTTTCTTTTTTTGAACTGTTTTCCTATACTTTGCTTTACTAAACTTCTAGAATGAATTATAGGGTGTTCCCCTGCCCCCGTCCTTTTCTGTTTGCTGAATATCTAGTAAAACAGAGTATCCGTGTTTGGAAAATTACATAAAATTGTCCTATAACCTGTCAAGGCACTGGTATCTTTTCTGGTTTCCTCTCTAATCCAGGTATTTTTTGAGGAGTGGGATTTAAAGTTTTCAAACATCAGTAATTGCTCATCACTAGCTTAATTTCTATTGTGGTTGGAATTTGTGGACTGTTCTGTGGAGACTTTTTTGTCTTCAAGCTGGGTCAATTTTTCAAGACTTCAATGTGTTTTTAAAAAGAATACATTGTATCTTTTTGGTGGTAGGTTCCGTATATGTCTAATTTTTTTCAAACATTCTGTATTCTCATCCCATCTAATTTGACTCGGCCCTCCATATCTGGTAGATTATGCTACAATCTTCAACTATGATTTTTTTTTAAGATTTTATTTATTTATTTGACAGACAGAGATCACAGGTAGGCAGAGAGGCAGGCAGAGAGAGAGGGGGAAGCAGGTTCCCTGCTGAGCAGAGAGCCCAACACGGAGCTCAATCCCAGGACCCTGGGATCATGACCTGAGCCAAAGGCAGAGGCTTTAACCCACTGAGCCACCCAGGCGCCCCAATTCTTTTTTTTTTTTTTTTAAAGATTTTATTTATTTATTTGACAGACAGAGAGCACAAGTAGGCAGAGAGGCAGGGAGAGGGAGAGAGGGGAAGCAGGCTTCCGGCTGAGCAGAGAGCCCGATGCCGGGCTCGATCCCAGGACTCCGGGATCATGACCTGAGCTGAGTGCAGAGGCTTTAACCCACTGAGCCACCCAGGTGCCCCTTCAACTATGATTCTTGATCTGTCCATCCGCTTCTGGCAGTTTCTTGGTGCTTGCTATGTGCCCATCTGTCCATATTGGCCAGCCCCATCCGGGGATGAGGACGTGCTCCCGGCTGCGAAGCCCTGGGGTCCTGTGGGGTGGGCAGCAGCTCGTGAGCCCTCATTAATGTGTTCACGTGTTCCCTCCTCCAGCCAAGGATTTATCCAGCACTACTATGGGCTACCTGGGCACATTTATTCTTTTTTCTTCATTTGTATCAACTATTGAGATACGCTTCACATAAATTCTACCCTCCTGAACAGGGGGACGGGTTGTCGCGTGACGGTAACCCGCGTGCGCATGTGTAGACCGGTCTCTGTCGGTCTCTCCTGGAGGAAGTAGCATTTGCTCTATCGCCAAGTGACTCTGCGGTGGGGGCCTGCAGCTCTGTCCTCCGCTGTCACTCACACTGTGTCACTTACTCATGCCCCTCGCTCTACCCCGGATGACCTTGCCGCTCCTCGGACACACCGAGCGCACTCCTGTCTCAGAGCCTCAGCGCATCAGGTCTCCGTGTATCTTCATGACCTGCCGCCATCACTTTGCCCAGTTCTCTGTTCCAATGCTGCTTGATCAGAGAGGCCTTTCCAAGCCATCCGGTGTGGGATAGCAGACCCCAGCCTCTCTCCATCATCCTTACTCTGAGAGCTTTCTCTTCCTGATGTTTGTTGCCTCCGCCATCTGTCTGGGTCGGCAGTGCTGCCGGCAGGATGACAGAAGTTGCCCATAAACCGCAGGAGCTGAGACGGAGCGCTGTGAACTCCGGGCTGGTCCCCGGGAACGAAGGGAAATGACTGGGATGGGGGAGAGCAGTCCACTGGGAGAATCAGAAGGCGGGCTTTTTGCAAACGAGAAGGGGAAAGGAGAAAGCCATCATCAGATGGTGTGAACCTAAAGGGAAGGAGGTATTCCGCCCACCACACCCCCCCCCCCACCCCCCAGCTGCAGGGGAGCAGAGTCGGTCTGGTTTGGAAGCAGCCTTGGGTAAGTAGGAAATGCCAGCGTTGCCCTGGACCCAAGGATTCATGCTGCCTGGGGGAAGGAGGAGCTTCCTATCAGTGAGGTAGATGGGGCCAACAGCCTCTTCTAGGGAGGGTCAGGGTTTACTTTTTTTTTTTTTTTTAAGATTTTATTTATTTGACAGAGTGAGACACTGCGAGAGAGGGAACATAAGCAGAGGATGTGGGAGAGGGAGAAGCAGGCTTCCCACCAAGCAGGGAGCCCGATGCGGGGCTCGATCCTAAGACTCTGGAATCATGACCTGAGCTGGAGGTAGATGCTTAACGATTGAGCCATCCAGGCGCCCTGGGTCAGTGCTTACATAAGGTAAGAAGGCTGTTAAGAGAATTTCGTGGAAAAAAATTAGTGTAGAGAAACTCACTTTACATGAGGGACCTTTGGAAAGGGTGAGAGGGTCATCCACTGTGGAAGGAAGGTGTTGGGGGAGCAAATGCAGCGCGGCCTTAGGGGTGAGGACACAGAAGAGTATCTTGCACGGAACCAGTTTGGACAGTCAGCGGGTGGCCAGGGAGGTGGAGACGAACTGTGGGTTTCCGCTGATACCCTACAGCAGAGGGTTCAAACCTAGCGTGGTGCTGAGAGCGGGCGTGTTGCCTCGTGTTCAACAGGAGGAGGACCTGTGTCGTCTAGGATGGTAGACGGAACAATGCCCTCCCCAGGAGGTTTCCTGATCCCCAGAAGCTGCTAATGGGCCTTATGTGGCCCATGTGATTAGAAGGAAAGCCCTGAAGAGTTCTGTTATTTGATTGGGCTAAACTATTCTTCCATTCCGCTGCTGGGTCACATTGAGTTTATTTCTACTTGGGGCTCTTACCAATGCACAAATCCTTGGGTCCCCGTCTCTGGGCAGATAGGCACGGCATGGCCATGGAGTGTATGTCCGGAAGTGAAATTGCTCAGTTCCAGAGTGCCTGGATGCACCGATGTACAAGGTGATGGCAGACTAGCGATAGAGATAGAATATTCCAGTAACAGTGAAGGACCTGTACCATACCAACTGCACGGATGAACACATGTCGTTGTGAGGGAGCCAAAGAAGCTAAATGCAAAAGAATAAAGTTGGAAAATCAGCAGGACCGAGCTACAGTATTGTTATGGATGCATGATTAGATGAAAAACTAAAAAACAACAACAACCAAGAAGTTATTGCCATAATTATACCTTTGGTTATAGCAGAGTGTTGAATGGGCTGTGGTAGGAGTCGGAGAGCACACAATCCTAGGATGCTACCCAGGTGCTATGTTTTGATTACATGGTACTTACATGTGTGTTTACTTTCCGATACATCATTGAGCTCTACATTTATCTTTTTTTTTTAAAGATTTTATTTATTTATGTATTTGATAGAGAGAGAGAGAGAGATCACAAGTAGGCAGAGAAGCAGGCAGAGAGAGAGGAAAGCAGGCTTCCTGCTAAGCAGAGAGCCTGATGTAGGGCTCCATCCCAGGACCCTGGGACCATGACCTGAGCCAAAGGCAGAGGCTTAACCCACTGAGCCACTCAGGCACCCCTACATTTATTTTTTTTTAATCTTTTATTTTTTTTAAGATTTTATTTATTTGACAGATAGAGATCACAAGTAGGCAGAGAGGCAGGCAGAGAGAGTGGGGGAAGCAGGCTCCCCATTGAGCAGAGAGCCCGATGGAGGGCTTGATCCCAGGACCCTGAGATCATGACCTGAGCCGAAGGCAGAGACTTTAACCCACTGAGCCACCCAGGTACCCCACATTTATCTTTTATCTCCTTTTTAATATACATGTTTCTTACCACTAAAAGTTATGAAATACAATGATGAAATAAAAAATACGAAAATGTTAAAATTGAGGCACCTGTGTAGTGCAGTGGGTTAAGCATCTACCTTCGGCTCAGGTCGTGATATCATCAAGTCCTGCCTTGGGCTCTGTGCTGGGTGCAGAGCCTGCTTAGTATTCCTCTCCCTCTGCCCCTCCCCCGCCCCCCCCAAGGAAAAAAACAAAGCAAAGCAAACATTTCAACACCTTAAAAATGATTGCTTCAGAGGCAAAATCAAGAATATTTTGATGTTATTTATTTATTTATTTTTAAAGATTTGTATCTATTTGACAGAGATCACAAGTAGGCAGAGAGGCAGGCAGAGTGAGGGGGGTGGGAAGCAGGCTCCCCGCTGAGCAGAGAGCCCGACTTGGGACTCGATCCCAGGACCCCGAGATCATGACCTGAGCCGAAGGCAGAGGCTTAACCCACTGAACCACCCAAGCGCCCAGACTTATTCATCTTATAACAGGAAACCTGAACCTGTTGACCACCTTCCCCCACCTCGCCCACCGCCGCACTCTGGCACCCATCAGTCTGTTCTCTGACCCTCAGAGTTCAGGGTCTTTTGTAGATTTCACATATAAGTAAGATCATATGGTATTCCTCTTTCTCTGGCTTATTTCACTTAGCTTAATGCCTTCACGGTCCAACCTTGTCACAAGTGGCAGGATTTCCTTCATTTTTCCAGCTGATGCGTTAATAATATCCTGTCGTGTACATCCCTTCATCCGTCGGTGGACACTCAGGGCTGTTTCCACGTCTCGGCTATTGTAAATAACGCGGCAGTGCACGCGCAGTCCAAGTGACTCCTCAGGATCGCAGTTTCATTTCCTTCTGTATACCCAGAAGTGCAATCGCTCAATTAGTTCCATTTTATCATTTTTTGAGGAAAGTCCACAGTATTTTCTGTAGTGGGCTGCGCCAGTTTACATCCCCACAAACAGCACAAGGGTTGTTTTCTCCATATCCTCGCCAGCACTTCTTAGTTCTTGTCCTTTTTAACAATAGATACTCTACCGGGTGTGAAGTAGTATCATAACTGTGGTTTTGATTCACGGTCCCCTGATCATGAGTGATGCTGAGCCCGTTTTCATGTATCCCCCCCCCCCCCCAGCTGGGGGGAAGGGGCGGAGGGACAATGAGCCATTTTGCAGGCAGTCGCCCAAGTTTGGGTTGTAACACAGTTGCAAGTTTTTAACTTGTAACAACAAGTTGGGTTGTAACTGGAAATCCTCATGGCTGAATTGAGACAGTGTTTCCAACTTAAAGGAACTGTGAAACTTTCAATGAATCAAAGAGTAACCTGGGAAGTGTTGCACCAGCTCGGGTTTGTAACCAAGGGCAGGGAAAGGAACAGTCCTCCCTGTGGATTAAAAGGAACAGAATAGGGGTACCTGGGCAGCTCAGTGGGTTAAGCCTCTGCCTTCGGCTCAGGTCATGATCTCAGGGTCCTGAGATTGAGTCCCACGTTGGGCTCTCTGTTCAGCTGGGAGCCTGCTCCCCACCCCCCACCTCTCTGCCTGCCTCTCTGCCTACTTGTGATCTCTGTCTGTCAAATAAATAAATAAAATCTTCTTTAAAAAATGATTTAAAATACCAAGTAAATTGCACATAAGAATATTTGTAATTGAGTTAAAAAGTGGAGGATGTACTCTTTCTTTCCTAAGGATGTTTGTGGATTTATTGAGATAATTTACGTGCAATTCACCCATTAATGTATGCAATGCAGTGTTTTTTACTATATTCACGGGATTATGGAACCATCACCATGACCTAGTTTTAGAACGTTTTTTTGCAAAGAGACTCAATTGCCATCGCCTCTCCTCCCATTCCCCTTCCCCTCCACCAAATCCTCCAAAACCATTAATCTACCTTCTATACATTAATTTTTATTTACCTATTCTAGGCACTTCATTTAATGGAATTATATCCAAATGGTCTCTTGGGACTGGTTCCTTTCATTTAGCGTGATGTGTCCGTGTCATAGCAGGGGTCAGTATTTCATTCCCTCTTGTTGCCAAATAATGTCCCATTATGTGGATGTTTCCCATTTTGTTTCTCCATTCATCCAGTCATGGGCACTTGAGTTATGCCTCTTTTACTCTTAGGAAGAATATTGCTATGAGCATTCACGTACAAGACTTTATATAAACCTAAGTTTTCTTTCTTTGGGGTATTTGTGTTCCCACTGTGTAGAATGCTGGGCTGTATGGCAACTGTATGCTTAGCTTCTGAAGAACTACCACATAATGTTTGGAAGAGACTGAAACATTTTACATTGCTGTCAGCAATGGACAAGGGTTCCAATTCCTCCACAAATTCATTAACATCTGCGATTGGCTGCCTTTCTGATTATAGCCGTCCTAGTGGATATGAAATATTATCTCACTATGATTTTGTTAGCATTTTCCTAATGATTAAAGATGTTGAGCACCTTTTCATATGCTTATCAGCCATTTGTATATCTTCTTTGGGGAAATGTCTTTTCAAAGCCTTTGCCCATTTTTTTTTTTTTTTAAGTAGACCCCCCTCCTACCATGGAGCCCAACAGGGGGCTTGAACTCACAACCCTGATCAGAACCTGAGCCCAGATAAAGAGTAGGATGTTTCACTGACTGAGCCACCCAGGTGCCCCTCCTTTGCCCATTTTTTAAGTTAGGTTATCTTTTTTTATTATTATCGAGTTGTAAGAGTTCCTTACATATTCTGGATACAAGTCCTTTATCAAATGTGTGATTTTCAAATAATTTCTCCCATTTTGTGGATTTTTTTTCAACTTTATGGTGTCTGTTTAAGCCCAAAAAGTTTTTAATTTTTGTGAAGTCCTATTTATTTTTCCTTTTGTCATTTGTATTTTTGGTGTCACATCTAAGAAATCATCTAACCTGAGGTCAGCAGACGCTTCTGTTTTCTTCTAAGAGTTTTATAGTTTTAGTTCTGACATTTTAAATCTGTGATTCATTTGACTTAGTTTTTGTTTGCCATGAGGGGGCCCAACTTCATTGTTTTTCTTTTTCTTCTCTTCTCTTCTCTTTTCTCTTAAGCAGGCTCCATGCCCAGTGTGGAGCCCAGCACAGGGCTTGCACTCATGACCCTGAGATCAAGACTTGCGAGGAAATCAAGAGCCAGATGCTTAATCAACTGAGCCACCCAGGCGCCCCTCTTTTTCATGTGGATACCCAGATGTGTTGGGACCATTCACGGAAGAGATTCATTCTTTCCCCCATTGAACTGGCTGGGCAGCCTTTTCAAATGTCAACTAGCCACAAATATTTGGTTTATTTCTATACTCTCAATTCTATCCCTTTGATCTCTTCCTTATCCCTATGCCAGTGTCATACTGTTTTATTATTACAGCTTTGTAGTGGTTTTTGAAATCCAGAAGTCCTTCAACTTTGTTCTTTTTCAAGATCATTTTAGCTAATGTGGATTTCTCGCCTTTCTGTATGCATTTTAGGATCAGTTTCTTCAAAAGAACCAGGTGCAATTTTGATAAGAATTATACTGAGTCTATATCAGTTTGGAGATGAGACAACATTAAGTCTTCTGATCAACCGTGGAATGTTTCTCATACCTTCCCATGATTTTATCCAAACTCTGCACCTGAATTTTGAGGTCCCTTCCAATTTGAGTCCATGAAGGTAGTTTAACAACATGTATTCTTCAGTTTGGCCATGCCGATTGCCACCATGTTCTCTAAGCAGACGTTCATAAAACTTGAACTCAAGAGCAAAAATACTTAGCATGATTGTTTTTAATTAAAGCCCAACTCAGTTACACCTGCTTCTTCAGAATCTTCCCCAATCCATTCTCTAACCCACAATTCACCAGCTTCTTCTGAACATCTAGGGCACATCATGGTACATGACATGGTACCAAATAAAGTATGTGTTTCCAGTACCCACCTACCCCCAGTGAATCTGGAAGCACTTAAAAAGCCAAACACAGTAAATGCTTAACAGATACTCCTTGCACTGAACTTTGATTTGGGCTGTCAGCTGTCTTAAGCCATATGCACTAACACTAACCTGTTCTTGCCTCCTTAGGGGATGTGCTGGTGTTCCTGGATAGCCACTGCGAGGTGAATCGTGTGTGGCTGCAGCCTTTGCTGCATGCCATTGCCAAGGACCCCAGAATGGTGGTGTGTCCTCTGATAGATCCCATCGACCACGAGACCCTAGAGTACAGGCCATCTCCGGCAGTAAGGGGTGCTTTCAACTGGCATCTAGAGTTTAAATGGGATAACGTTTTCTCTTATGAGATGGATGGACCAGAAGGACCCACTAGACCCATCCGGTAGGACATCTCTTCAGGTTATGGGAATATGTATTGGGACCTAGGGAAAAAATAGAAGATTTCAGAGATGGTTCTTTCAGTTTCTTGGGCTTAATGAGAACTCTTTTGTTGTTTATCTTGTTTCTAAAAGTCTATAATAATAGAATTAGGTAGGTTTTTAGTTTCTTTGATTGGAAATGAGAATCTCAGTCCAGTTAAGAACACTGCCATGGACAGTGTCCCTCTGGTTTCAGGTGTCCGTCTTTAGAATGTGGACTTGGTTCTTAGGAGGAAATTGCATGTGGTCAATGAACAAAATTCTAGCACTGTGGATAGCCCAGAAAAGGTAGAAGTCTTGACTAAATTCATATATAAAACATTTATCTAAGTGCTTTCATCTATAATTTTATAGATATGAATACAATTTTCCTATTATTATCTCCTATTATTATTATTCCTATTATTTCAATTATTAGTCTTGGAAAATGTATTTCTAAATGAGAACAATTTGATGTTGTGACTTTCACTTCATCTGTGAGGCTATTTCCGAAGAGACTTCCTCCAGCCCCCCGCCCACCAACATTTACTGAGAACTGATGCCGGGCTCCACCTGTTCCTCTACTACCGACCTCTATGTTTTACAAATTACGCAAGTAAATTTTCTAACACCGTGGCCTAGCAAATCCTTGATCTTTGTCTCTGTTTTAGTTTAACTAGAGCTCTGGGAACTTGTGCAAGTTACTTTACCTCCCTGCACCTTATTTCCTTATGTGGGAGGTCTGGACGTTCGTCACACTTCACAGTGTTGTTGTGAGAATGACTTAGTATATATCAAAGCTTAGAACAGTATCTGTCCATGGTAAGTACTACATCAGTGTTTATCATTGTTAGCTATTATTATTCCTAAAGCCATGTCCTGGACCTTTCGTCTTCTAAATTACTGGATATCTGTCTCTTGGGCCACAGCCCAAGATGTTCCTAGTTTTTCCCTGCTATGCCCCACTCACACCTGCCCACCTACTCACTGGACATCATCAGGATCTCCAGTTCTTTGAGTTCTGTTTTTTTCCTCTCATGGTTTCTTTCTTCTCTATTTTTAAAGATTTTATTTATTTACTTGAGAGAGAGAGAGAGAGCACAAGCAGGGGGAGCAGCAGCAGGAGAGGGAGAAGCAGGCTCCTCGTTGGGCAAGGAGCCTGATGTGGGGTCCATCCCAGGACCCTGAGATCATGACCCGAGCTGAAGGCAGATGCTCAACTGAATCGAGCCCCCCAGGCGCCCCAATGATTTCATTCTCCTTCTGTGGCTTTTCTTGCGAGGACCTCCAGCCTGCCGCAGCAACCTTTTAAACCTCCAAGTCTGATCAAGTTCACCTTCTGCTTGCTTTGTTCCTTTAAAAGATGTGAGCCGATGCTTCATGCATGGTTGATCTCCAGCCTCAAGCTGGTCTGCCATCTCTTTATGCATTCATTCCCCACCCAGTGGGTGTTCCAAATCTTTATTACTTCCCTTGGTCCCAGTAACTGCCCCTGCCCTGAGCCCCTTACTCCTGGGACACAGCCTGGCCTCCAGATTCAAGGATGAAATAAACACTAAGAACCAGAAGGAGTAACTGGGAGATTATTTAGTACTTTATGCTGGAATCATAGTGGAGTACTATGCAGCCATGAAGCCTGACTACACCTGCGATCTGCCACTGCCTACTCTGATTCAGTGATTAACCAGCTCCAGGGGACTCAGCCTTTGTGATAACTCTCACAGGACATCTCTCCATCTCTCTGCCTGTCCCCATGGTCTAGGCCCTCACTGTCCTGGGTTTAGCCTCTACACTGTAAGGGACAAGCTGGCCTGGAGGCTCCACTCCCTCATGCCAGTTTCTCTGTGGCTACATTAAGTTTTCTTAAAACCCTACTTTGCAGATGTCACCAAATGTCTTTGTTTTTAGAGCAATAGAGCACTTCATGCACCTTCCAGTGTATAACTCATTTTTGCTCTGCTCCAACCACCACTTGTTAGCTGTTCAGGACTGCTGTGTACAGCTGTATAGGCTGTGTACTGCACATCTCCAGGAGGCCCTGTTCACAAAGATTATAGGCGGTTGGCATCCCCGGAGTTGTGCAATAAGGCAGCCCTCTGCTGGGCCATTTGCCTCATAGCTTCACTATCTTCATCTGTAAAATGATGATAATAAAATGCATACCTCTCGAGATTATTGAAGAGATTAAATTGGCCAATGCTTGTAAAGAACATAACCCAATGCTGGGGGGTTGGGGGTAGGAATAAGGTGGTTGGGTGATGGACACTGAGGGAGTGTATGTGCTATGGTGAGTGCTGTGAAATTTGTAAGCCTAATGAGTCACAGACTTGTAACCCTGCGCAAATAATACATTTTACATTAATAAAAGTAATTTTTTAAAAAGAACATAACCTAAGGGCTGACACAGGGGAAGTGATCAGTATAAATGGTTGCTATTTTACTGTTGCAGACTTCAGAATGAGTGGGGTAGGGAGGGGCAGAGGGCGAGGGAGAGAATCCCGAGCTGATTGCAGGGAGCCTTACACAGGGCTCGATCGCATGACCCTGAGATCATGACCTGAGCTGAAATCAAGAGCTAGGTGCTTAACCGACTGAGCCACCCAGGCACCCCTCAGACTTCAGAATGAAAAGGAGTAAAGATACTCTTCATTTAGGGATGCCTGGGTGGCTCAGTTGGTTAAGCAGCTGCCTTCAGCTCAGGTCATGATCCCGGCATCCTGAGATCGAGTCCTGCATCGGGCTCCTTGCTCGGCGGGGAGCCTGCTTCTCCCTCTGCCTCTGCCTGCCATTCTGTCTGCCTGTGCTCGCTCTCTCCCCCTCTCTCTCTCTGATAAATAAATAAAATCTTAAAAAAAAAAAAAAAGACTATCGGTTCTTTAAAAAAAAAAAGATACTCTTCATTTAAACAACATTAAATATGTAAAAATAATGATTTACTCAAAAATTTTTTAAAAAGCATCAATATTTGGAGTTCATCTCAAAATGAACTTGTTTAATTTAAAATGAAGTTACTTTCAGTAAGAAGTTGTTGCAGTGTTACATTTACAAAAAAATTAACATAATTTTATAGTATTTCCCTGTATCACATATCAGGTATGCTTTAGGCTCTAAAAATTTCAATAGGAAAACTACTCCTGGTATTTGCTAAGTAGTAACATTTTTGGAATTTGATTACACTATGTGTATAGATATAGTCACACATGCTTTTGAAAATGATTTGACATTATATTAATATACATTAAAATTAATACATTAATATACATTAAAAATCTTATAAATGTTATTCTTCAATGCAATAATTCCACTTCTTGAAACACTTCCCTAAGGAGTTAATGAGAAGTAAGTACAGAGACATCTATCACATCGACATTTATATTAGTTAAAAAAGAAAAACAACATAAATGTTCAATAGCGAAATGGTTAAAAAGTATATTCATACTTTGTAGAATATTACCTAAAGTTTTTTGAAAGCTAATTACTATAAGAGGAAAATTCTCACAATATGCTAAATAAAAAATTAAGCCATTAAAAAACTTAGCATGATACCAGTCATTTATAGAATATGTATCATACATGATACATGTGTTATAATGTACAGTTCACCTTGAACAACACAGGAGTTAGACACACTGACCACCCCATGCAGTCAAAACTCTGAATGTAGCTTTTGATGCCCCAATTCTCTATCGACTAAGAGCCTAGTGTTGACTGAAAGCCTTACTGATACCATGACAGTTGACACCTCATATGTTGTATGCCCCGTGCATTATGCATTGTATATCCTGGGTATATACTGTATATACTGTGAATCCTCCCTTGGACTCCAGATCAGTACAATCTCCAGGTCTTCCTTCTAACCACCCCCCACACCATCTGCTCACTCCCATCTCCTTTGCCGATTCCTCGATTCCTCATCTTCTCTCCAACCTCAGTTCTGGGATCCTCTTCTCCGCCTCCCCACACCCACGAAGCGCTTCTTGCCCATCTTAAGCTGAGGACTCCTAGAGTTCTGTCTCCAGCCCCGGCCGCTTGCCCAGTGCCAGACTCTTCCCTCCAACTGCCTACTGGCATCTCCACTTGAATGCTGACTCCACACCTCAAGCATGTCCCCAGCTGAATCTTTCCACCAAAATCTACCCCCACCCCCAGCATCCCCATCTCAGTGCACGGCAACTCCCCCTTCCAGGTACCCAGGCCAAAATGCTGGGGTTGGCCTTCACTCTGCTCCTCCTCCTCCACCACATCCCACTCGTAAGTGAAACTGCTGGTTCCATCTTCAAAATACATCAGGAGTTGGATCACATCTCATTCACCGCTGGACCCTTATCCACAGTCCCATCCTCTTCCTCCAAGGCCATGGTGACGCTGGGGTCCCTCTTGCCACCCTTGCCCCCGTACGAGCTGGGACCTTGACCTGTTGATTCACTAATTTATCTCTAACCCATCATAGGTGTTTAATACCTACTTTTTAAAAAAGTGAATAAGTAGAGGAACATGTAATCATTTTCAAACTACTTACTTTGGTGTTATTGGGCCCTGCTATTGGTGGACCAAAAAAAGATGCTTTGTAACATTGTGTTTTTCCCAAAAGTAAATGTAACACACTTAATGTACTTGGAAAGGGAGATTTGTAAACTCTAATCTCAATTCAATATTTGTTCCCGGGGGGGGGGGGTACTCAAATTCTAAAGATGATGTTCCCTCTCAAGAAGAAGACAACATTTATTTTTTTTTAATATTTTTTTTAATTTTTATTATTATTTTTTTTAAAGATTTTATTTATTTATTTGACAGACAGAGATCACAAGTAGGCAGAGAGGCAGGCAGAGAGAGAGAGAGAGAGACAGAGAGGGGGAAGCAGGCTTCCTGCGGAGCAGGGAGCCCGATGCGGGGCTTGATCCCAGGACCCGGAGATCATGACCCGAGCCGAAGGCAGCAGCCCAAACCACTGAGTCACCCAGGAGCCCCTTTTTAAAATTTTTTAAAATTTATTTTCAGCGTAACAGTATTCATTGTTTTTGCACCACACCCAGTGCTCCATTTAGAATATGTCACTATACAATTCGTTTGAGAGCTAAGTAAAAGTTACTGCGGGGGTGCCTGGGTGGTGGAGTTGGTTAAGTGTGGTACTCTTGATTTTGCTTAGGTCATGTTCTCCTAAATATATATTAACAATTTTGTATCAGTATTGTGCTCTTTTCTAGTTTTTATGTTACTGCTAATATTCAGTATACTTTTGGCAAAAAAATTCAGAATGACCGAGTCTGTGATTTAATACTGACGTGTCCTTTCTAGGTCGCCTGCAACGGCTGGAGGAGTTTTTGCTATAAACAGGCATTATTTTAACGAGATTGGACAGTACGACAGGGACATGAAACTCTCAGGAGCAGAAAATTTGGAACTTTCACTAAGGGTAATTCAGACTTGGCTTTTTAAATCATTACCTTTGTTCAGAGAGCGCAAACACTGACGTCAGACTGGTTGTTTTCCTGCGTGCGCATCGGGTACCATTCCCACATCCTGTGAAACAAATGACCCGTGGGACTCCTCACTGAGTATGACAAGAGTTAGTAAAATACCAGCTTTTATTACCTTATGTTTTGTTATTTCTAATATATGGCATATCACATTAATGTTTTTATTTATCTGTGGAAGCTCTTCTTTATTACACTGATTGTCTTGGTGGTTGTGGTGTAGTGAAAATAACAGCATTAGGCAGTAGGGGACTTGGGTGCCACTAACTCTGCGGGCTATCTCAGGCCTCAGTTTCCCCATCTGCAAATTGAGAAGACTTGGTAGGGGGTGTCTAGGTTGTCTCTCAACCCTTGAATCCCAGGATACCTGCTACAACATGAGTGGAACTTGAAAACATTACAGTGGGTGAAGGAAGTCAGACACAAAAGCCCACATATTTATATGAATAAGTCCTCTCCTAGGAAATGTGCAAACTAAGTAAATTCATAGAAGCAGAATGTAGATTAGTGGTTGCCAGAAGCTTGAGGAAAGAGAATGAGTGCTGATGGGTGCCAGGGCTATTTCTGGAAGTGGTGAGAATGTTCCAGAATGAGATAGAAGTGCTGGTTGGACAAGCTCATGAAAATACCCAGAGTCACTGAATCGTACACTGCAAAAGGGTGAATTACATCTCAAATCTAAAAGTAGATTTGACTTTTAAATATTCCCGTGATATTAGATCACTAGTCATTAGGCATCAGAATGGGTCCCAGCTCTGTTGCTAACTTGCTGTAAAATTGTGGAGCAGCCATTAGTTTTTCTAATTCCCTACTTTCTCACCTGGTAAATAGGAACAAATATAAATGCCATTCTCAGAATTTTGTGGAGATTCTTGCATTTTTGTGGGTTTTTAAAATTTTATTTAAATTGCAGAATAGTTAACACAGTGTTTTATAGTTTCAGTTGTACAATATAGGGATTCAGCAATTCCAGACCTCACCTGGTGCTCATCAGAACACGCGCCCTCCTAATTTCATCACCTGCTTCCCCCACCCCCACCCTCTCCCCTCCGGTGACCACCAGTGTATTCCCTAGAGTTAAGAGTCTGTTTCCTAGTTTTTCTCTCTCTCCCTCCCTCTTTCTCTCTCTCTCTCTTTTCCTTTAGTCATTTGTTCTGTTTCTTCAATTGCAAATTTGTGAAGAGTTAATGAAATAATTGGGGTAGAGAAGAAAGTACAAAGTAGATATGCCAGGAGAGAGTCTAAAGAAAATACAAAGGTGCCATTCAGATGTTTATTTTGTGTTTATCATAGGTAAGTTTTGGTTTTTGACTAGATTCTTTTAAAAATTTATTTATTTATTTTTTAAATTTCTTTTCAGTGTTCCAGAATACATTGTTTATGCACCACACCCAGTGCTCCATGCAGTCTGTACCCTCCATAGTACCCACTGCCAGCCTCACTCAACCCCCCACCTCTCTCCCCTCCAGAACCCTCAGTTTGTTTCTCAGAGTCCATAGTCTCTCATGGTTTGTCTCCCCCTTCCAATTTCCCCCAACTCCCTTCTCCTCTCCATCTCCCCATGTCCTCCGTGTTATTCCTTGTGTTCCACAAGTAAGTGAAACCATATGATAATTGACTCTCTCTGCTTGACTTATTTCACTCAGCACAATCTCCTCCAGTCCCGTCCATGTTGCTACAAAAGTTGGGTATTCCTCCTTTCTGATGGCTGAGTAACATTTCATTGTATACATGGACCACATCTTTTTTTTTTTTAATTTCTTTTCAGTGTAACAATACATTGTTTATGCACCACACCCAGTGCTCCATGCAATATGCCACCACCAGGCTCACCCCACCTCCCACCCCCTGCCCCTGCAAAACCCTCAGATTATTTTTCAGAGTCCATAGTCTCTCATGGTTCATCTCCCCTTCCAATTTCCCTCAACTTTCTTCTCCTCTCCATCTCCCCATGTTCTCCATCTTATTTCTTATCCTCCAAAATAAGTGAAACCATATGATAATTAACTCTCTCTGCTTGACTTATTTCACTCAGCATAATCTCCTCCAGCCCCGTCCATGTTGATACAAAAGTTGGGTATTCATCCTTTCTGATGGAGGCATCATACTCCATAGTGTATATGGACCAAATCTTCCTTATCCATTTTCGTTGAAGGGCATCTTGGTTCTTTCCACAGTTTGGCGACTGTGGCCATTGCTGCTATGAAAGTTGGGGTACAGATGGCCCTTCTTTTCACTACATCTGTATCTTTGGGGTAAATACCCAGTAGTGCAATTGCAGGGTCATGGGGAAGCTCTATTTTTGATTTCTTAAGGAATCTCCACTGTTTTCCAAAGTGGCTGCATCAACTTGTATTCCCACCAACAGTGGAAGAGGGTTCCCCTCTCTCCACATCCCCTCCAACACATGTTGTTTCCTGTCTTGCTAATTTTGGCCATTTTAACTGGTGTAAGGTGGTATCTCAATGTGGTTTGGATTTGAATCTCCCTGATGGCTAGTGATGATGAACATTTTTCCATGCCATTTGTATGTCTTCTTTGGAGAAGTGTCTGCTCATGTCGTCTGCCCATTTTTTGACGTGATTATCTGTTTTGTGTGTTGAGTTTGAGGAGTTCTTTATAGATCTTGGATATCAGCCCTTTGTCTGTAGTGTCATTTGTGACTATCTTCTCCCATTCCGTGGGTTGCCTGTTTTGTTGACTGTTTCCTTTGCTCTGCAGAAGCTTTTGATCTTGATGAAGTCCCAAAAGTTCATTTTCACTTTTGTTTCCTTTGCCTTTGGAGACATGTCTACAAAGAAGTTGCTGTGGGTTTTTGACTAAATTCCAATAGACTTTTTATCATGGTTACTTTGGAGCGCCTGGCTGGCTCTCTCAAAAGAGCCTGCAACTCTTGATCTCAGGGTTGTGAGTTCGAGCCCCATGTTGGGTGTAGAGGTATCTTAAATAAATAAGTTCAAATCTTGGTTGAGCTTTAGCTTTCTTGCAGGTAAAATGAAAAAACAGGGTCCTTATTACCATGCAGTAAACAGATACTTTCTGGAAGGTGCTTAATACGCGAGAGCCGTAATGATTCTATGTTGCCCTCTGTTCTTATACTCTGTGGTCGTCCACAGAGACCAGCCTCTGAATGCACATATTATCTTAGCGGGTATTAAATTGTGTGCTGTATTTGCTTTTTGTGTTTTATTTTTCTGATTTTTTTTTCTTTGCAGCTGCTGTTATGTTTTGGATTTGGTCTCCCTCTTCCTCCTTTTGGCTTGTTACTTTGTTCACTTGCTCCAAGCTCTCTTAAGCACAGGCTTCTTTCATAGTGCTTCAGGTACGTTATTGCAAATATGAAAATATCTGGAACAAGATCTTCTTCCTTTTAAGGCCCTGTTTGGCAGTGTATGGGAAGTGTGTTGTTTTCATTGCCTCTCCCCGCCCCCATCACGTGTTCCCTTCTGATCCCAGCATTATTTTCTAATGTTCTCGTCTTTGGTACTTTTCACTGTTTGGCTGATGATTCCTTGTTTTATTGTATGGCTCTCTGTGAATATGGCATAGGGCATATTAGGTCCCCTTTTCAGGACCTAATATCTTAATGAGCACATTCTTGTGTCTCAAGAACATCAATTTAGTGAACAACACATGCATATTTGAAGAGGGAGTGTATTCCTTCTTCTGGTTCTATATTCCCTCCAGATAGCAAATAACAGTTAACGTATCATTCAAATGTATTAATTTTCCTTGCTTCCATTTTCTCAACTACTCCACTTCTAATGGCCTCTTCATATTTTTTAAGTATGTATGGGTCTCTCTCTTCATAAACATGTAAATTAATAAACAGGAGGCGTACTCTCTTGACACTGGCTGCGGTCTCTAACCAGGATAAGTAACCCTGTGCTTCCGGACAGTTCCATTCCGGGAACTGTCACCAGTTTAATACTGATGTCCCTAATGGATGGCTTTTGTTCCTCTGTGTCCTGGAGGTCACTGCAACATTTGATGCTGTTGGCTGGTTTTTTCCAGACGTTTTCTTGGAGTTTAGAACATTGCTCCTGGTTCCTCTTCCACAACTCTGTTCTGTGTCTGCAGGAGTATCTTCTGTTCATCCTAGAAGCGTGGGTGTCCCCAAGACTGGTGCTCTTGTCAGCTGTCCCTTTTTGCCCCATGTGCTCCTCGGGACTCAGGGCTGACCTCAGCTGTCTTGCACGTGTGAAGCCACATTGGTGGTTAATAACAGTGTGATATTTCCTTACCCGGTGGGGAAGAACTTCAACTCTGAGCTGACTGAATATCACCCATAGGCAGCCCACCCAGCAACTAAAGGGATCGTGTTTGGCAGGGCAGGGGCATGGGACCCGTTGTCACACCTCTGTTCTGATCAACCTGGGTCTGTGTCATACCTTACTGAGATTTTTCAGGGCACCACCCCTGCATCAACTCCCATGGCTCTCACTAACACCTGGGTGGTGACAGTACCCCAGTCTACCCTTGTTTAGGGTGAAGATGCTGTGAAGAGTTCTCGTTAGGTCCAGTGTAGCCCTCATGTAGGAGCACTTGCTGTGTTGGGCTATGCTATACTCCGGGCATTGAGAAGAAGGCAAAGCCCTCATCCGTCCATCCATCCACCCATCCATCCATCCATCCATTCACTCACTCATCAATACCGAGAGCCTGTTACGTGCAAAGTGCTGTGCTAGTACTAAATTTAGTGGCGCACAGAGCAAACGCGGCTCATGAGAGCAGGAACCCCCACGTGCTGAAGTGGAGAGAGGTGATTAGTTATTTCTGTTTGATAGATGCATAGAGACATACAGAGCACCACGAGATCAGATGAAAGGGGAATCCAGCCTGTGTTGGGGAGCCATGTGTCTTCAGTGGCTTCCCTGCAGAAATGGCATTTTTAAGTTACGGGGTAAAGGAAAAAGATGCATTTCATTTATTGGATGAGGTCTTATGTATGACACGCGCTGCTCCGGGATCTAACAGGTGTTAACTTATTTAATGTTCCCAACAAGCCTGTGAGCTACATGCGTGATGTCCTTAGAGTGGAGGAGCTGGAGCGCAGAGTGCTGGAGGAACTTGCCTTGATTCAGGGAACTCGTAGGTGTCTGCTCCAGACCTGTGTGTCCTGCTTGGTTCTGTCTACTCAACTTCAGGTCTGGAGACCTCGCCAGCTTGGTTCTATTCTGTCTCTAGGTCATTTCTCTCTGGAAGCTTCCAGAGCTCTGAATTTGTCTTAGTTGCCTGCTGTGCTCACTCCGGAGAAGGGATGGGATCTGCGGCTTCACCCGCAGCCTCAGGAGGCTTCTCCTAACCCAGGCTGCAGATCCACACTTCCATTTCCTGGCGGAGGGCAGGCTGGCCTCCAGCAGCCCCCAACAACCTGCGTGGCTTGGCGCTCCATCCTGGAGGCCCCAGATACGGGCAAGATGCCCTGCTCCAGCCCCGGAGCCCTGCTGTATCCTCTGAGCATCACCTGCCTCACTATGGGACAGGACCTCTTAGGTATTGAAGCCAGCTTAGATGCCGCCCAAGGTGGCCACACCTCTTCGGATGCTTCGATTAGAAAGCAAACTGTGTGCTGGCGATAAAGGGCGGATCACATTCTTAGAGTCTGCATAAGGGGGATGGGTCATGCTCCTTGGAAGCCCCCTGCTCTCTGACCACAGCTTACCATGGTCACCGTTGCTCCAGATTGCCTCCTCTCTTGGGTTTCCCCAAGACCCTCTTTCTCTTCTCCATCCTCTCAGTAACCTTATCCACACTGGAATGACTTGAATGACTACAGGCTGATGACATAGTTCTCGCTCCTCCCCAGATCTTTCTGTGCCATCATCTTGTACATCTAATGGCCTATAGGTGATTGTCCTGTAGGTTGAATATCCCATGGGTATCCTAAACCCAACATTTCGAAAATGGAGCCCTTTCTACCCCCTCGAACCCATGCCTCCTCCCTTGTTCTTTCCCTCTCTGGATGGATGACATGCTGCCCTCCCCCTGCCTGCAACCATCCATCCCGTATCCCCCCAGAGCACCTTCTTGGTCTCCACTCTCCCTTTCATGCCTCTCTTTCTCCCACCAGCTATGGTTAGATCTGGGTCTGAGTCATCACTCACCTCCGTCCACTTTGCTCTTTCCCACCTCCACAGTCCATCTCACAGCTTTGATGTACTCTCTTCAGGAAGGTGTCCTTGACCTTATGACCACTCTCCCTGCATGCCCATGCACACGCACACGCACACGCACACGCACGTGCACACGCACGCGCACAAGTCTGGGGTCCCTTCTCCTGTGTGTGCTCATGCATGAGAGCGCATGCTTTATTTTTCTTTTTTTGAGTAGACAGTACCATAACAGCACCTGTTCTAGTGTACCAAGTTCAGGGCAGGCTCTGTGGGCATACAACCTGTGTGGTTGCCTGTGGGGGCACGTTTGGAAGGACCCCACACTTGGTGGAATATTCCACGGTTGCCTTCCTGAAATTTGTTACAATTTTTGAATCAGAGACTCCATTTTTATTTTGTGCTGGATGCCCATCAGTCTGTGTACTGACCAGGCGGTGAGCCCCACAAGGGCAGGAACACGGTCTGACTTGTTCACATCTGGGTCCCAGAGCACCTAGTATGTTTGCCACATAAGAAGTGGTTGGGAAATATTTACAAATGGTTGAACTGGTTGGAGTCTAGGAAGCCTGATCATGTATAAATGATCAGAATAATCATTGTGTGTATCCACTGGGGCGACGCACATCAAGCATTTAAAACAGTGTCTGCCACCCAATGAGCCATCGGCCGATATTGGTTCCTTTCTTTCTACGCGACAGCCATCCCAGAGTCCTCATTTAAAGTGGTATCTGGCTAGCAGCCTCTCCTCACTTTCTGCTGAGAAGTTTCTTGAGACTGGAGAAGGCGGGATAGACTAGAAAATAAATCTGATGGACTGCCTGAATCTGGAAGGCAGCGCTGTAACTGTGAGGCCAATGGAACAGCCTGAGAAAATTCTACCCTGGTTTTTGTCACATGGGGTACCCCTACGTCACCTCATGAAAACAAATACAGATTACAGAAGAAAGAAAATACTTCGTAATGCCCTGATTTCCGCCTACAGACTCAGAAAATAGGCAGCTTTCCAACCCATATGTGTCAGTGGAGAAGGGCCAGTGAGGCTGGGCCATGATGCAAGGAGAGAAGGATAAGGGAAGGCTGGAGAGGGGCAAGGGCAGGATGCCCCAGAGCCTTGTGAGGATTTAGGTTGTATCTTATGCATGGTGGAAAGCTGCAGGTAGGTTTTAGGCAGGACAGTGATGGAGATGAACAAAGTAGGGGATAAGCAGGGAGAGCAGGAGCTTCTTGTGATGATCTGGACAAAGGGTGGCCTTGGATGGAACTAGAGCAGTTGTAATGGAGGCAGGAAGACTGGACAGATTCCAGGCATAGAGTGGATGGAACTAAGAGACTGAGCAGGTAAGATGGATGTTAAGACAAAGCGGTGTCCCAGACAGGCCATTATCAGTCGGCTAATGTCATGATGACGCTATGTTACAAACCAGCTGAACACTGAATCACTTAGACCAATAAGCGTTAGGTTGTTTCTTACATATGTTCATGGGCTGGCGAGGGGGACTCTGCCTCTTAGATGGTCTGGGCTTGGCTCTATCTAGTCTTTGACTTCAGGTCAATTCATCATTCTATGAGTATTAGAATTCTACTTGTGTAAAAAAAAATTCTATTCATGTTCTACTAGTATTACTATTCTACTAGTATTTGGGGTTACTAGATTATTAGTGGTGACTAGTAGCAACCCAGCATATTCTTTTCATTTGGATGGGCAAGGATGCAAAAGTCAAGCCAGACCACAAAACATATTTAAAGCTTCAGCATGCATCATGTCTACTCCCATTGTGTTGGCCAAGGCAACAGAGGGACAAGCCCAAAGTCAGGATGTCCAAAAAATAAACTTTGCCCCAAAGTGAGGGACGGGAGAGTGAACTAATATTTGCTGAAAGATAATTCCATTATCACACCAAGTTTCTGGAATAAACAACCAAGTGTATGGAGGTCTGTTTTACTTAATGAGTAAAACTAAAGTTAAGAGAAAAAAAGTCCCCTCATGTATCAGTTAGCTTTTGCTGTATAACGAACTATCACGAAACACAGTGGCTTAAAACAGCAGTTCTAATTTCTCATAATTCACTGTGTTGCCAAAGTGGCTTTTCCAGTCAGAGACAGGATGGCTGGTTTCTGCTGATATTGCCTATACATCTGTGTTCATCCAGAGGCTCAGCTGGGGCTGATGAGTCTACGATGACATCATTTGCATGTCTGGACATTTGCCGAGTGATCGCTGTGGCAGTGGAGATGACTTGCCATTTGTGTCTTACATCAGTCAGGCTAGCTCAGGCTCATTTCCAGTGAGATGGTCACAAGGTTCCCAAGAGTAGCAAATGAAGTCCCATGCAGCAAACACTTTAAGCATCTGTTTGTGTCACATTTGTTAAGGTTGCATTGGCCAAAGCAAATCATGTGGCCAAGGCCAGACTTAAGAGGTGGAGAAATAAGCTTTACCTCTTGATGGAATGAGGGACAATCTTACATTGCACAGAAATGTGCATAGAGGAATGAAGAGGTGTAGCCATTCTGGCAACCGACCACACTTCACTACAGCAGAGATGCATGCTGATTTATAAACAGAAACTCTAAGCATTTTATAAGCATCAAATTATCTAATGTTCATAGCAATCCCATGAGGTGGGTACTTACTCTCACTCTGCAGTTGAGGAAACTGAGGCACAAGTAGGTTGAGTAACTGCAGTAACTTGCCTTCGTTCATACAGCTGATGGAGGACTCGAGCTATACTGAGCGTCCCAGAGTCTGTGTTCTTACCCACTGTGTTAGCTTAACTTTCAGTGGGGTGCCAGAGCTGTTATTACTACTACTACTACTACTACGACGACGACGACGACGACTAATAATAATAATAATAATAATAATAACAGTAGAGACAGGGAGCTGGATGGACAACTTCCAGCAGAACTTCTGAGGAAGCAAACGGACCACTGTCTACACGGACAGTGAGCCCAGTAAAATATATGTCCAGACAGATCATGTCCCTCTAGAGAATGAATCAAGAGTAAGAGAACAAATACATGAGCCCTAGGAAGATTAAGCTAAATTGCTGTAGTTTCCTTCAATTTGATTTTTTAAAAATATTTTATTTATTTATTTGACACAGAGAGAGAGATCACAAGTCAGCAGAACTGCAGGCAGTGGAAGAGGGAGAAGCAGGCTCCCCGCTGAGCAGGGAACCTGATGCAGGACTTGATCCCAGGACCCTGGGATCGTGACCTGAGGTAAAGGCAGCTGCTTAGCCGACTGAGCCAGCCAGGTGCCCACAATTTGATTTTTTCTAAAAGATTTATTTATTCATTCACTCCAGGGGGGTGGGAGAGAGTCAGAGGGAAAGACACAATTCCAAGCAGACTCCAAAGTCAGGGTGGCGTCCAATGTAGGACTCAATCCCACGACCCCGAGATCATGACCAGAGCCAAAACCAAGAGTCAGATGTGCTCACCGGACTGTACCACTCAGGCACCGCATGATTTTTTAGAATGTTTTTTCATAAAATTTTTAGTTTTGTACCTCTTCTATCACTTTGATTACTTTTATTTTCTATTCTGTATGCCAGATTTCTTTTCTAATCAAGAAACATTTAAAACATAATAAACAGTGCTTTCTCCAGTCTAATTATCAAACAGATACTAATGATCTTCCAAATATCCTTAAGTTCTCACTTAAAAAAAAGAGAATAAAACATAATAAATAGCTAGTAGTGATTAGCTTTTGATATATAACAAAGTGCCCCCCAAATAGTATCTTAAGTGAACAACTGTGTAGTTCTCAATTTCAGATGAAAATGAGATCCAGGGGTGCCTTGGTGTCTCAGTCAGTGAAGCATCTGCCTTTGGCTCAGGTCATGATCCCAGGGTTCTGGGATCGAGCCCCACATCTGGTTCCCTGCTCGGGGAACCTCTGCCTGCTGCTCCCCCTGCTATGCTCTCTTTCTCTGTCAAATAAAAATCTTTTTAAAAACGTTTTATGAAGTGTTTAAAGTACAAAAAAGAGGCATCATCGAATTTAGCCCTGATCAGTATTTTCTTGCTACCTGCTAACATCCAGTAACACTTAGTCATGCTCAGAACATCATTGTGAATATTTGAAGACAAAGTATTTTTCCACTTTTTATATAATCAGCATCAGAATAGATCACATATGGGGGACCTGGTTGGCTCAGTGGGTTAAGCATCTGCCTTTGGCTCAGGTCATGATTCCAAGGTCCTGGGATCAAGTCCTGCATCAGCTCCCTGCTCAGTGGGAAAACTACTTCTCCCTCTCCCTCTGCCTGCTGCCCCCTTGCTTGTGCTCGCTCACTCTCTCTCTCAGTCAAATAAATAAATAAAATTTTTTTAAAAAAGAACAAAACAAAAACAAAGAATTATTTTTTATGAGGGAGACAGAATTACTTTGTATTTGGAGTGCTGACTCGGAAGCCAAACTTCCTGAGTTTAAACCCTGCACACTCTGTCACTGGGCAAGTTTCTTATTCAACGTATGTATGAGTTTCTTTATCTGTAAAGTGGGGATAACCACAGTATCCACATTATAGGGTTGTTGTGAGGCTTAAATGAACAATCTAAGACATGTTAGCTATTCCTATGTTTGTTTTAAAAAAAAAAGATTCTGCAGTTGCCTAGTACTACTAGCAAACATGCATTAATGTTTTTCGGTTTCATCTAGATCTGGGTGTGTGGAGGCCAACTTTTCATACTCCCCTGCTCGAGAGTGGGACTCATCAATAAGCCGCGCTTTCCAGGTCGACCTGGTTTTATGAAATCCGTGACCTATAACAATCTCAGATTGGTGCACGTTTGGCTGGACCAATACAAGGTGAAGGAAACGTCTCTGATTTGGAAAGACAAGCAAGAGTACAGAATGGGATTGCCCTAAAGACACCTGCTACTACTACCTTTCCAGATAGGAAGTTTTGGGGGTTTTCCCTCTATTTCCTTAAATTAGCCGCCAGCCACTCATCTGCCTTCCCAGACCCTATTCTCAATTGGTTCATTTGAACCTACTGCCCTGGAGCATTACTTTTTAATTTCTAGGGAAACTCAAGTTTCTCAGAAGAAAATCAACCACCACCGGGAGTTTGTTTGGCCCAGATCTACTTCCCCCCGCCAAGCAGTGCCCCTCTGAAGCAGCACTCCCTGCCCTCCTCCCCACAGGCAGCTCCCCAGATTCTCTTCCTCTACTACCAAGTTCTCAAGGGATGCAGCTGCTGTGATCTGGAGACCACGTGAGAAACTCCATTACCTCTTTTCTTTTTTTTAAAGATTTTATTTATTTATTTGACAGACAGAGATCACAAATAGGCAGAGAGGCAGGCGGAGAGAGGGGGAAGCAAGCTCCCCACTGAGCAAAGAGCCTGATGAGGGGCTTGATCCTAAGACCCTGAGATCATGACCTGAGCTGAAGGCAGAGGCTTAACCCACTGAGCCACCCAGGCACCCCCCATTACCTCTCTTCAACCGACAGTCAAAAATTTCTCTACCAAAGCCATGCTCCTTCATCTGTGCACCTCCCCAAGCCTACAGCCCCTAGCCAGGACCTAAAAGGATGCACAGAGAACATGCCGCTTTGGCCCGATTTGAAAGTGGTCCCCGCACAACCCGTGCACAAACCAATATGGCAGTAACCCCCACAAGACCTCACGTCAGATACATGGGGAGAAATATGTAAGAATCTCTCTATGATAGTCTATGTTCTGGTCTTAATCTAATATTTATTTATTATTTTAAAGTATAAAAGTAATAATACTCTTTAGTAATCAGGGCAATGCGGATTAAAGCCTCAGTGAGGTATTTCTACATAGCCATTTAGATTGGCAAAACTGTTTAAAGTCTGATAGGTCCAAGTATTGACAAGCACAGGAATTCTCAGACATCGCATGTGAGAGCACTCATTATTACAAACTCACTTTGGAAGACAGTTTGGCAAAATCAAGTAAAGATCATGAATATCCCACAATCTAGCAATTCCATCCGACACATTCATCCCAGAAAGGCACGCTTTGTGCAAGAATGCACGAAGGAGAAGGCTCACGAACAGGATCGTAGGTGTCAGCTGCACTAGTTACAGCCCACGAACAACACTGTAGGTGTCAGCTGCACTAAATACAGCCCACGCGCTCATCAGGTCAGAATGGACGAATGTGACATATTTAATGGATATAATTCTATTTGGCCATGAAAATTAACCATAGACGTACATACAACAGTACAGCCCATCTTAAGGACATAATGGTGAACTAAAGCAGCCAAAAACAATAGAATGTATACTGATTTATTCCAGTTCCTATTAAATTAAAAATGGGTAAAATCAAGTCACATAATTTATGTGTGCACAATTAGATAATCAAAGCTAAAAAACAAAAGCAAAAGCATGAATACATAATCAAGTTAGTATTTAAAACCAAGGGAAAGGCTTTGTTCAGGATGGGACAGGCTGGGGGCTTCAAGGAGATTGTGTAGTATTTCTTGACCTAGTCAGTGTCACGGGGGTTGATTTTTCAACAGTCATTAAGTTGCACATTGAATTTTATGTATTTTTTGTATGCTTATTATATATCCTGATTTTTAAAAGAAATTATTTTTAAAAGGTAAAACATACTCATGTTTAAGTCATACAGTACTGAAAGAATACTAAGTGAAAAGCTTTCTCAGACCATAGTTCCACCCCTCAGAAGTTAACATTAAATTAGCAAGTGCTAAATCACTAAATTTAGCAATCACTAAAATGAATAGTTTCTTGTTAACACACATTTAAAAACAAATATATATCCTTTTATATAATGAAATTCACACAATATTTTGTTCTGCAATTTTTCCACCTGTTAGCATGTTTTATTTTTCTAAAAAATATTTATTTTTAGAGAGAGAGTGCATGGGTGGAGGCAGGGGTGGGGGTGGGGGATGGGGATGGGGGGACAGAGGAAGAGGGAGAAGCTGACTCCCTGCTGAGCAGAGAGCCTGATGAGTGGCTCAGTCCCCAGACCCTGGGATTATGACCTGAGCTGAAGATAGATCATTAACCAACGGAGCCACCTAGGTAGCTCCTAGCTGCTCCACAGAGCCCCTACCTGTTAGTATATTTTAAAAGTCTTCTAAAATCTGAACATATAAACATGTCACCATAGGGGGCTGTGATTCTTGGGCTTCTGAGAAGCAGCACTGGATCCCTGGGTCCCGCCCTGGATCCCTCTCCACCCCTCTGCTGTGGTTTGTCACAGCACATACTGTGAATGCGTGTGGGTTGAGGGAATCCAGGTACCACGTGTGTCTCTGCCCTCCCGCTATGGATGGAATCGGAAGGTCTTCTGATTTTTTTTGTTGTTGTTCAGGTGATGGAAGGATATACTGCTACGTTAGATATGGCTTGTTTGGCTTAATGGAATGACTGACTCTCTATTTCCATTTAGGAGCAGTTTTTTTTACGACAACCTGGTCTGAAATCTGTTGCCTATGGAAACATCAGCGAGCGCGTTGAACTGAGGAAACGGTTGGGTTGCAAACCATTTCAGTGGTATTTGGATAATGTCTTCCCAGAACTGGAGACATCTAAGGACAGCCAAAGAAAAGGAAACAAATCCTTTTCATTAATGAAGGACTAAAAACCTCTGAGGTCTTCAACACAGCAAAGAACACAGTTCCAGACCTGATGCGAGTTTGGAACAACATGAAATTAAGTGACGTGCAGTGAGAAATACAACCAGAGTGCCTTTCTGTCTTCCTTTAACGATAGTTCTTAATACTTTGTTACACATGCCACTACACGGTCACACAGATGAGACTGTCCTACAGTTGTGTGAAGTGAAGTGTATTCTCTTCGTTATTTGCCAGACTCACTTGGTCCTGTTGGACCATAGGGAAGGTTCCACTTTTGGAGACTCTGTCAACTCCATTCACTCCAGGCAAGTGACCTGGCCTGGTGGCCTTCTCAGAAGGACATTCACAGAGAGCCTTGGTTGGTACATACCAACTTCAGCTCAACGGTTTCGAGCTCCTCTCTTGCTGCCAGTGTAGATATTGGAACTGATCCCTTGCTTGGCTGGGTTCCTGAGTTTCCGACGTCCCATCCACTTGCTGTGGTGTTCAGTTCTCTAGGCCAGCCTTCTGGTTTGTGTCTGTCAGTCCTTTTGTCATTAGGAGACAGTCCCTCTTCCCTGCTTCCAGTTTTGCCTTGTTCATATTTTTCCCCTCCCATGGCTCTGGCTTACAGTTCTCCTGACCTTTCTTGGAGTGTGCGCTCTGTTGTGAATCTATGTTCTGACTAAGAACTGTTTAGCTGGGACTGGGGAAGAAGTAGCTAAGTTCCCTATCTACCCTGTGTGAACACACTCCCAAACGTCTATTTTTATTTATTTATTTTCATTTATTTATTTGACAGAGAGTTCACAAGTAGGCAGGGAAAGAGAGGAAGCAGGCTCCCCGCTGAGCAGAGAGCCTGATATGAGACTTGATCCCTGGACCCAGAGATCAAGACCCAAGCTGAAGGCAGAGGCCCAACCCACTGAGCCACCCAGGCATCCCCCAAATGTCTAAAGTATTTCTTTTGAGTTAGAAGGATGGCTACTGTGTTCACCCTGGTGAAGGTGGCTAGGAAGGGGGCATATATTTAATTCACAGAAACAATGAGAAAATGCAGGGGGAAACACATTGAAAGGAATAAAAGAACCGGGGGAGACGGGGTAGGATCACTAAACTTAGCGTATAAACTAGTTTTTATAGTAGGAGACAACTTATCTTTTATGCTCGTTCAGTCGACAACTGAGTAGTCATCCAGGGCCAGATATCCTTCTAGGTGCTGGGACACAGCAGACGGGGGAACAACAAAACATCCCTCCCTTCATGGAGCTCGTGTTCTTTGAGATAATCCATATAATGTAAAGAAAAAAGAACCAGTTACTATGATCTCTTTATACATATGTATTTAGCAACTTACTCTATAGAATCTGTTGTTAGAATGACATGGGGAAGACCTGAGCTTATATATTACGGTGGTCAGGGAACGTGACTGAGCCTTTAAAAAGTCAATCTGGCAACACAAAATAAGCACCACGTTATGATTTTATTCTTGGCCCATATTTATACTTTACCTGCTTCTAGGAAGTAATAAAAAATGTTTATAATAAACACATGGATCTATTAAAATTAGGGTAAAATACAAAATAGAAATCTATAGCAGAAGGAAAAAATTCTAGTATAAATAAATCATTTTGAAATAACTTTTTTTTTAGTTTTGAAATTTGAGCATAGTTTTTTCCCTTTGGTAAGCATAAAGTGGAGGATATGGCAAATAATCAGCTTTGCCGAAAGGAAAAGACAAATGTTCTTAGAGCCGTGAGCCTAATATTAGGTATTACTTGTTTGTTTGTTTCTCCTTAGAGACCGGGCACACCTGCCGGCATGGGGAGAAAGGGGTGGGAGGACAGGGACAGGAGAGGGAGAGAATCTCAAGCAGACTCTCCGCATAGTGCGGACGGAGCCTGACGCAGGGCTCGATCTAGACCCTGAGATCATGACCTGAGCTGAACCCAAAGGTCAGGTGCTCAACAGACTGAGCCACCCAGGTGCCCCTTAAATTTTAATTTTTTAGTGTGAGTCTTGGTTCCGGTACCAGATAACAGTGTGGGCAAGTCTTAGAGATGATGTAGTATATTCCTTAGACAAGTCTGGAATAGAAATGAGAATAAATATCCAAGTACTGGTGTGATCGAAAGGAAATCCGTATTAGCCTATAGGTGGCAATTTTCTGTTTCATGTGGAAACTTAAAAACCTGACTTCTACTTTGGACCTAACCCACTCAAAGCTTTCCTTAAAACACAGTTTTGGTATGATGGAATGTTCAGACAAACCTTAAAGTAAGCCTGGGAGTTCTCTAAAGAAAGCACACTTCTCGGAATGCAGCCTAAGGCGCGCCAGCCTGAAACAGCTCCCGGTTATGTTTCATAGGCTGTGGCAAGTCTCTGCCCGGATTATCTCAGCCCAGCCACACGTAGGATAGTCCCTGTTGTTATTACCATTTCACCGATGAGAAATCCAAAGGTAGGATCTGTTCACAGGCTGGGGTTGCCGATTTTAGCAGACAAAAATACAGGATGCTCGGTCTCTGAAATCCGAATTTTGAATACACCATATTTTGTTAGAAGTGTATTTCACATATTCCACCAAACATACTTACACCACAAAATTGTTCTTTGTTGCTCTGAAATGGAAATTTCCGGCCATCCCGTATTTCATCCGGTAACTATCTGGGGACACACTAATCCCGCCCATACAGTAGCAGAACCAGCCCAGTGTCAAAGACTGGGCTTAACCACAGCAGGAGGCTGCAAACAGCTAAAATTTTAGTGTCATTCTTCCTAACCGCAAAACTGGAGCTAACCCAAACCTCAGCTGCTGGGTTTGTACCATTATGCACTAATTTGACGGAATAGCTTAGAAACGTTTAAAGTAACAGCTAGAAAAAAATTCCACGCCAGACCCTCAGAATGGCACACATTTAAGTACCTGACGCTGTCAAGGGTCGGGAGCAGGCGGAGTGAGCAGTGGAAGGTCCCGGGCGCTGACCGCTCGCGAGCACCGGGGTCCAAGCTCGGTTTGTGCGCCTGGCCTGCAGATCTTGCTAAAACGCAGATATTGATGACTAGGTAGGTGTGGCAAAGGGCTTCTGATTCAGCAGCGTTTTTTTTTTTATTAAGATTTTATTTATTTGACAGATCACAAGCAGGCAGAGAGAGAGGAGGAAGCAGGCGCCCTGCTGAGCAGAGAGCCCGATGTGGGGCTCGATCCCAGGACGCTGGGATCCTGACCTGAGCCGAAGGCAGAGGCTTTAACCCACTGAGCCGCTCAGGTGCCCCCCCCCCCCCAGTAGTTCCAAGCAGCCCCCAGGGGACACCGGCGCCGCCTGCTGCGGCCGCTCCTCCTGGGAGGCCTCACTGGCTTTCCACGGCTCCTC
This sequence comes from Mustela nigripes, assembly GCF_022355385.1. NCBI lineage: Eukaryota > Metazoa > Chordata > Mammalia > Carnivora > Mustelidae > Mustela > Mustela nigripes. The sequence goes on along the minus strand of NC_081560.1, from coordinate 4,944,083 downwards.
GGGGAGGGCCCCGCAAAGCCTTCACAGTGGAACCCACATTCGTTTGAGCAAAGCTGAAGCTGCACATCTAATACGTACGCGCCCGCTTGTCCTCATCGGGGGGGTTTACAACGAGAAAAAAACCCAAGCCGCCCGTCACGGACCCTCAGGGCCGCCGCCGAGCCGCGAGCTTCGCGAACGCCGCAGTCTTCGCCAGCGCCACGCCAGGCGCGGGCGGTGACGTCACCCACGCGCGGGGGCGGGGCCTTCCGTCACGTGGCCCCAGGGGCACGCGCGCTCCGTCTGAGACTGCGGCGCGGGAGCCCGTGACCGCCGCCGCGCCGGTGCAGCGTTTCTTCCCGGGCAACTCCCCCTGCTGTGGCTAATGCGGGTCGGACCCGGGCTGTGGCGGGAGGGAAGATGCCACAGCCCGAGTCCCAGAAGCCCGGAATCCTGCGCTGCCTGCGTCAGGGTGAGTAGCGCGCGGCCTGGCGCGGCGGCGTCTGAGCCCGCGCGGCCTCCGTCGTCCCCTCAGCGCCCCAAGCTAGCGGCTCCGGCGCGCGGCCCCGAGACCCCAAGGCTGAAGGCTGCGCCCGGGGCCTGACGCCCGGCGGCCGGCTGCGGAGTCCGACCGCGAGCACCGCCCCCGGGGGACTGGGTGTTGACGGAGGAACCGCCCGCGGGAGCCGGCGCGCCCCTGTCGGCGGGGGCCGGGCCGCGCTGGGGTCGCGGAGCCGTGGGCCCCGGGCTCCCGCCGCTGTTTCCCGGAACGAGGGTCGGAGCCCCGCGGCTCGGTCTTCCGGGCGAAGTGGGGGGGTGCGGCAGAGCCGGTAACAGATGGCGGACGCGAGAGAGAAGTGAGCGCTGCACCCGCCCCCCGCCCCCCCGGCGCCCGGCCCCTCCGCCCCACCCCCCAACCGGGCGGCTCGCGTTTCCCGGGAGGCGCCACCGCTCGCCGTGACACACGGCATTTGGCTGAGGTGCCTCTGGTTTCTCTCTCCTTTCTGTTTGCTTGTTGGAGAATTGGGGCTGTTTGCCTCGTGTAGTTTCCCGACGTTCTTCAACGCCGTGGCGTTGGGATAAATCTGAAAAGACCAAGTCCGCGGCCTCCAGTTCCGAAAGGCTTCGTCCTTGGAGGGGTCGCGCGGCGCCGGTGGTCTCCGCGGGGAGCGGGGTCCGGTTCCGCTGCAGCCGAGTGTTGGGAAGTCCGTTGTTGGTCGCTCGGTGTTCCAGACCACGGCGAAGTGACCGCTGTGCTCACGGGTTTCCCGCGCCCTCTCTCCCCCCAGACCGCCGGTTTGGGCCCGACTTTATAGTCTGTTTGCTTTCCTGCTCTAAGTTCCAAGCTTTCACCCAGAAATTCGTCTGTGGAGACCTACTCTGCCCTGAGACCGAGGAACGGCAACCGCCCCACCCTCCGTGTGCGTCGGTGGCGCTTCGTACTCCAAGGTGGGAAAGACCCAGCCTTCCCACCTCTGGGCAGTTTCTCGGCTGTTTCTTCCTTGCAGTCCGGGGTCTACTTGGTGTTTTTAAACATTTATGCAACATGAAATTTATCTTTTTAAAAAAATTTACCTTTTTTTAAATTAAAATTAGCATACAATGTATTGTTTGCCCCAGGGGTACAGGGCCGGGACTCTCGGCCTTACACGCTTCACCGCAGTCCCCACGGCACACAGCCTCCCCAGTGTCCGTAATGACCCATCTTTAAGTGTAGATTCAGCTGTTCAGTACTTCCGCAGCCGTGCATCCCAGTCCGTGTCCAGAAACGGTTTGGTCGCTCCGGGCAGAAGCTCGAACCGCGAAGCAGTAACTTCCCATTTCCCCTTCCCCCGGACCCTTTTTGCCTCTCTGAATTGGGCCGCCGGGAGTACCTCCTGCCAGTGGAGTTGTGCGGTATTTGCCTTTTGGTGTCAGGCTTATTTCATGTATTGTTTTCAGATTCCATACCTGGCGAGCGTCTGTTAGACTTCGTTCCTTTTTGTGGCTGAATTAGAGTTCCATTTTTGGCTATATCACAGTTTGTTGGTCGGTTCATCTCTTGACCGGCTGCTGTGCACATGAGGCTACATGCACCTGTTTTTGATTCTTTGGGGTAAAAACCTGGGAGTGGAATGGCTGGATCATAGGGTAACATCTGTTTGACTTCTTGAGGAACTAATCCTTCCCATTTTTAAAACTGCTTTTTTTTTTTTTTAACTTTTTAAGATTTTACTTATCTATTTGACAGGGAGCTCACAAGTAGGCAGAGAGGCAGGCAGAGAGAGAGAGAGGGAAGCAGGCTCCCTGCGGAGCAGAGAGCCCGATGTGGAGCTTGATCCCAGGACCCTGGGATCATGACCTGAGCGGAATGCAGAGGCTTAACCCACTGAGCCACCCAGGCGCCCCTAAAACTGCTCTCTTAAGACCTTCATGCCTTCCTATGGCTAAATCTGATGCTCCCACCTCAACTCCTGCTGACTTGACCTCCAAATCTTTGTGACACTTCATGTTGCTGGTCAGTACTCCCTCTTGTGGGTCTCAATTTTGTGATCCTTCTCATGTCCTTTATTAGTACTTCCTTTTTCTCAGGATTTTTAACTGTGCATGTCCTCAGAGGTTCAGTGCTTGCTCCTCTTCTGCTATTATTTCAGTGGAACTTAAACTAAAATTTTGGTGTTTTTTTTTTTAAACATTGCTTTGAGGCTTAAGATTCAAATTTCAAGCTAGATTCCCCTCTGTCCCAAACCATTATACACTGCTGCTAGTATTTTTTCCATAAGATATATTTTCTTAAAGACATTAGCTAGTTTTTTTTGCTTGCAGAACAAGTTAAGTCTCATCCTCAGGGTCAGAGCCCCAGCCTGTCCTCATAAAAGTAATTACCTTCCAGTAGTCTTAACCAGCTGATCCGTTCATTATAGCCATCCTTTCCACTTGCTATTTTGCTTGAAAAACTAAAAACAAATACTTATGTTGCAATTTTCCAAGACTTGAACTTTCTTCTTGAAATATTGCAGTATTTGGCCATTGGAATCTTATTTTCTAAAGCCAGACTTAAATATCAACTTCTAAAAGAAATATTCTTCAGGTTTTTCATGCAGTTTTTTTTCATTTGTAACCCCACCTGTCTTACCTTCTATTAGTTAATTGGAAGCAAATCTCAGATTTCATAGGATTAGGTTATTTTAGTTGTATAAAATAAGCTCATTCTGACTACAGTCTTTCTGGTTTGGGGTTTTTTTTTTTTTTTTCAAGATTTTATTTATTCTAGAGAGAGAGTGTGTGTGAATGTGCACAGACATGGGTGCTGGCAGTGCAGAGAGAGAGAGAATGAACATCTCAAGTCACCTCCCCACTGAGCTCAGAGCCATACATAGGGCTCAGTCTCATGACCCTGAGATCATGACCTGAGCTGAAAGCAGTAGTTGGATGCTTAACTGACTGAGCCACCCAGGAGCTTCTCTGGTCATAAATATATATATATATATATATATATATATTTATATTTAAATTATTTGACAGGGATCACAAATAGGCAGAGAGGCAGGCAGAGAGGAGGAAGCAGGCTCCCCGCCGAGCAGCGAGCCTGATTCGGGGCTTGATCCCAGGACACTGAGATCATGACCTGAACCGAAGGCAGAGGCTTTAACCCACTGAGTCACCCAGGCACCCCATCTTTTTAAAATTCATTTTATTTTAGAATTGTTTTAGATTCATAGAAAATTGCATTACAGAGTAGTACTGAGAGTTCTTTTATATGCCATGCCAAGTTTCTCCTGTTATTAACAACCTACATTAGTATGGCACATTTATTACAATTAATGAGCCAGGACTGATACATTATTACTAACTAACATTAGAATTTATTCAGGTTTCTTTAGTCTCTCCCCTCCCCCCTTCTAAGGACATTAGGTAAAAACTAAAGGTCAGTCCAGGATACACATTGTAGTCATCCTGTCTTCTTAGGCTTCTTGGCTCTGACAGTTTCTCAGACTTGTTTTTGATGACCGTGACAGTTTTGAGAATACTCATGTATTTTGTAAAATGTCTGTCACTTGGGATTTGTGTGATGTTTTCTCATAATTAGATAGCAGTTCCACCCCAGAGTGGGAGGACAGTGCCCAAAATACCACCAGGCGTGGGTACTAGCAGGGGATTCAAGACCTCTATCTTAAATGGTACCAGTGGCACAAATGTTTAAAGACCTCCAGCCTTGCCCAAGTGGTCACCGACATCCTGACCTCTGGGCACTGGGCATTACATTGCCCTAATGTCAACCCTCATTGGCTGATAGGTGTACGCAGTTCATACTCATCTCTGGTGATGCAAGGCCAATCGTTAAACTGTTGGGAACATACAACTAAATTTTCTTTAAAACAGTGCTTCATGTGTGCCCCAGCCTTTACTCTTCACAGGTGGATACCTCCTGTGCCTCAGAGGAGAGCACCACCCAGTCATTTGCAAGGTGTGCCTCTGGGGAAACCCCTGCCAGACTTTGTTGAAAATTTATGATATCAGTAAATGCTCCCAGTGGTGCAAACAAACCTTATTCAGGGCATCCCAAATCTCTGTGACCCTGTTAGATCCCCTGCCCCTCAATTCCCCTACCTGGGAGAGCCACCCTTCAGGAGTGGCTCCCTCCACCGGTGACAGGGCTGAGGTGACAGTGCCCCAGCCCATGATCTTAGGAGCTATTGAATGCTGTGTGTCCGCCTTCCAGTAGAGCAGACAAGACTCTGACAGGACTGATGATAGGGGCTGGTGATGGCAAGCGCTCCCTGGGACTCGAGGGCTGAATTGGCTCCTTGGGATGATCCCTGTGAATGACATTTTGCAGCGCTAACTGTGGGTACCCCAGGACGCTCTCGCTTACTGCAGTGCAGTGGTATTTGAGGTAGTTCTTGGACTGCTAACCTTTTGGGGACCTCTTTAAACACTTAGTTGTTTTCCTTTGCTTTTCACGCATTGGACTGGCCCACGTTGCATCCTGTGGAGACTTAGTGACTTTAATTTTTGTTGGTAGGACCCCTTACCAGCTACAGGAGCTGCCACCACCGCAGCATCCCCTCTACTCTCTGCAGAACCACAGCTGCAGGGTCACTTCCCTGTACCACCCCAAAGGGACCTTTTCCTGTGATCACCACTCAGGGCTCCACAGTCTTGCTGTTCAAGCCTTCCAATAAACTTAATATTTTGATACAGTAGGCAGAAATTGGAGTTCATTTCTCAGACCACTGTAATTGCTGGGCATATTACCAAGCTCAACAAAAGACTGTTTCTGGAGTTAGTGGCCTACCGGCTGACTTACTAACCTTGTCCCATTTACCCAGCAGAAGGCACCTCACTCATCCTTGCAGCTTGCCTGGCCACTCTGTGATGTTCAGCCGCTCCCATGGAGGACACTTTGCAGTGCAGGGTATGGTATCGGCTAGAGCCCCCACATGCTCTTTATAATCCTCCATATCTGCCCAGGTAACACCACCGCATACGTGAACATGACCTACCCCTCATCCCAAGGAACATGATCCCCACAGTTTTGGGCCTCCTGGCCTAGCCATCCAGGGGGAACCCCAAGTTATTTCAGCTTCCCTGATCAGGCAGTTGGTGTCCGCTGTGCGTCCATTGCCTTGGAGCGGTCACACATCTGTGTGCTTTTCTTTGCCTCACCCCTATCACATGCCGGCTCCCAGGCAGTCCTGTCTGTCCATAGCAGTGTACTTTGATCTCCCTGGGACTGCCCTTAAACATCACTGAACAGGACCTCCGATCTGCCTGTCCTTCTCCCCCTCATGTCAAAAGTGTATGTGGTATTTATCCGCATGATACTAGGAGTAGGTCACTCGGATGGACTAGGCTACTCGCCACTGCACTGGGCGCACAACGACCAATCAGTCTGAACAGGTACAAGTATTCCATAATGTCACTCGGGGTTTTTAACCAAATACCAATTTAACCTTTATCCAAGGGCTTTTATTTTCTTGGCTGGACCCCAGCAACTGGGGAGAATTACGGATAGGATTTTGAACTTTTGTCTGTTGATATTCCTGATTGGTATTCTTCCTTTACTCAGATGTTTTGTGCACTGGGTGATGAAAACCATTTCAGTGGCTTTTAATATCTTCACTGTCCAGAGAGTGCCTGTGATTTTCCCTAAAGATTAATGCCCAGACGTCACAGGGCCAATTGTGATGAGGAAAGTGCCTTTTAGGGAAAATTTTGTGTTTCTCAGTTGCTGCCTAGGCATTTTATATTTGTGATGATCCTGTTCATGCCCGGAGTCTGGACATTTCGGTAAGGACGCGAGTTTAGGACGCCGCACAGAAGTTCCTGCTTTGTCTTTCCCAGGGCACCTTTTCAAATGACCACTTCAGGTGAATCTGGGAAAAGTTAGTGACTCTGCCCCAGCCCCCTTAAAAATAATAGCTGCTTGCTACCCTGCTCTTTATCTCCTGCTCCCTGGTAACCCAGATGTAGGACTGCCCTTTCCCCAGCTCATTGCACTCCCTGTCCCCCTGCTTCTTCGAGCTTCGAGTGATAAATCTTGTGACTCTGCTTCCTTCATGTGGGTATGTTGAAGTTGCACCTTCAGTCCGAAGGCTGCGGGGGGTTTCATGTTCCCAGAGTGGAAGCTGAGGTCTGAGGTGCTGAGGAAGGGACCTGCTGGCCCCCCGCCCCCCAAGCCCCTGTTTGTGTGGTTGGTTGTGCTCCCTCATTCTTCAGTCAGTATACCGGCTCCGGGTCTTGGCATACCGCACACAGTCGTTGGCCTGTGGCCCTCTTCCTCCACTTCAAAAGCCAGCAACAGCAGAGTTCCTCCTCTTACAGTGCATCATTCTGATCTCCTGTTTTGTTTCCCTTTCCACATTTAAGGACCCTCAGATTACACTGGGTCTACCCAGATAATCTAGGATAATCTCCTTGTTTTAAGGTCAAGTGATTAGCAGCCAGCCTTAATTCTGGGATGTGGCTGGCTCTGGGGGACCATTAGTCTACCTATACTTAGCATATTCACATCTTGTAAAGAAATTTTTGGTGGTGGCCCTGGAGTTTTCAGTATACATTTTAAACTAATCAGTTTGAATCTGCCTTCATGTAACAGTAATTGCCAGACATATTATACAGATACCTTATTAATGAAGACCATTCCAGTTTTTTCCTCCCATTCCGGTGACATTGTTGTCATTCATTCACCTACCAGTATGCTATGATCACTCAGTATATTGTGACTTAGTTCCTTTGAACAGTTTCTTTTAGATCAGTTAAGAAAAAGAAAAAGAAGTCTCATTTTTTTTCTTCTGATGTTCTTTATGTAGATCCAGGTTTCTTACTTTTGTCATTTTCATCCTGCTTGAAGAATTTCTTTTAACTTTTCTTGCAGGGTAAGTCTACTGATGACGAATTCCTCAGTTTATGTTCAAGAAGGTATTTTTTAACTTCTGAAGGATATTGTCAGTGGGTATAGAATTCTAAGGCAGGTGGATTTTTTCTTTCATTCTTGAACTGTTTCAGTCCATCTCTTGCTTACATGATTTCTAAGGAAAATCCCACTCTAATTCTTACCCTTTTCCCCTCTGTAGATAAAGTTTTTTCCTCCCTGTGGCTTCTTTCAGCATTTTTGTTTGTCTTTTGATTATACCGAGGTGAGAGTTTGGGGGGTATTTATTCTGCTTTGGGTTCTCTTACTAGTTTGGGAAATTTCTTGGCCATTGTTACTTAAGATATTTCTTATGCTTTTTTTTTTCTTCTCCTTCTGATATTCTGATACTTTGTAAGTTATACTTTCTGAATTGCCCACAGTTCTTGGATGTACTATTTTCCTCTTTTTCTGTCTTTGCATTTCATTTTAGGAAGTGAACTATATTCAGGCTCACTGCTCTTTTCTTTAGCTTTGTAAAGGCCACTGATGAACCCACGGAAGGCAGTCTTCATTGCTGTTACAGTGTTCTTGATTTTTTAGCCCTGCCTTTGGATTCCATCTTAGAGTTTCCATCTCCCTATTGATGTTTCTCGTGTATTCTTGCATGTTGTTGTTTTTTGTCCACTAGGATTCTTAACATATTAATTATAGATATTATTATTTGTTGAGGGGGGATTGCAGGGAGAGGGAGAGTCTTAAGCAGGCCCCCCGCCCAGCACAGAGCCCAACACAGGCTTGATCTCATGACCCTGAGATCATAACCTGAGCCGAAATCAGGAGTCAGATACTTACCCGACTGAGCCACCCACGTGCCCTTAGGTATTTTAAATTCTTGTTTATGATCCCCAATTCTGTGTCACCGAAGTCTGGTTCTTATGATTGGCTTGTCTCTTCAGACCTTATTTTCTCTTGCTTTTTGGTATGCTTTGTATTTTTAATGTTGTTGAAAACTTGACATGTTGTTTCAGGTAGGAGCTAAAGTAAGTAGATTTTTAGTGTTTGGGTTTATGGTGATCTAGCTGGGGGTTTGGCTGTGTTTAGTGTTTGCTTTAGCTACAGATGCCAGAGGCCTCAAATTCTTCTAGTGTCCTTGTTTTTATCTGCCCTCTGGACTTGGGGATTTTCTGAGTACCCTTCCCCAGAGAGTCTGTGTCTTGCAGCTCTCTCAGCTGTAACCCCTTTATTATATTTGGAGCCTGTTGGTGTGGTGGTCAAGTACGAAGGAGGGTGAGAGTTCTGTGTCTGCAGGTACGATCATCACAAGTGTTTTGCCAGTGGTGCAGCTTTTTCCCCCCTGCAACCTTTTCCCTTCCCTAGCTGCAGAATTCCTGGTCTGTTTCCTGGAAGCTGTGACCTTCTGTTGATCTTTTCTCTTAGGTTTGTCTGGAAGGCTAGCAGGGGCTGGAGTGGGAGGAGTGCCCTTTCCCAACTAGGAGAAAGTTCTAGCAGTGTCTTTTGCCCTGGAGCAAATGCCTTTGCCTTGGAGACCGCTCTAGGGTGTTTTACAGTGATTACTTTTCCCTTCCCCTGTCAGAGTAGAGGGGATCTTTCTGTATCTCCACATTCATGGTGAGGACCTAGTACGGTCCTCGAGGTAAAGCCCGCAGAAGTGTGGGAGCCCCTCCCCCCAATCCTGACTGCTTCCCCAGAGTTTCTCACTCTCACGCCAGGTCACAGAGTCTGCAGCATCAGTTTGTGGCTCCAGCAGCTTCTGCTTCAGGTAAGAAGATATCACGGTGTGTCTCTAGGTTTTGGGTGTCAGTTTGCCCTGTAACCTCAGTTCTCTGATGGTCTAAAAGCATATTGATGTTCAATTTGTCCAGTTTTTTCTTGTAGGGGTGGGAGTGATGACTTGTAAGCTCGTCTCATGTTGGAACTGGAAACTGAAGTTACTCCCATTTTTTTTTAACTTAGGGTTTGTGAGTTGCCGTCTTCAGTGAACTGTATGCACTGTATGCACAATACCAGGACTGTGGTATTGTATCTAGATTTGATTTATGCAGGCAAATTTCACATTTATCACTTGATTAATAATGATTTCAAGCTGTACTGTCTGATAGCTTTTGCTTTCCTTAGAAGAGCTTTTCACTTTAAGTTCTTTTCTTGCAAAACTATAAAAATACCTTGCAACTTTTCAGGATAACTTTTTGCATGCATTATTTTGCATTCTCTAGGCAACAAAAGCTAAATAGGCCCTTTTTAAAATTAAGTTTTCTACTTAAAAGTAAAAAATTAGTACATAATAAGAATTTGTCAAGTGATTTCTTCTCTCTTATTAGTTTGGGTTTCTCCAGAATCCTAAGATTAAAAATTTCAGTTCACCTTGTTTATTTGTGCAGTAATCTCAGGGCACACCAGTAGGGGAATGAAAAAGTAAGAGAGACAGGCGAGGAAGCTAGGAGAGGGTATGGATTTCAGGTCATTTTCCACTGTAGGCCACTGCAGCTTCCACTGGGGAACTTTGAGAACCAGCGTAGAATATAGGTGTCAAGAGTTAGCATCCAGGGCAAGCATATAAGGGAGCTCTGGGGGTATTTTAACTAGTCTTTTGTTGAAGGCTGCTTCTAGGAAGGTACATATGCTCATATACTTTTGGGCCTGCACTGCACATGCGCAGATGGGCTCCAGGGGCCAGAGATGCAGATGCTGGCACCTGGAAGTCAGACCTGTGGAGATGGATACTCAAGAGGATGTGCAAATGACAGTGTCTGCTCTGTTGATTTCCCGCAGCTTGATCCAGCAGGATGAGCTGGGGTAGAAACTGGCCATTTGTCCAGTTCGATTAGTAGGTTCGTCAGCTTTCTAAACCTCTCGATCTTGAGGTGGTAGATTGTATTCAGAAATGAGTTTTCTGAAAAATGCTGAAGAGTCTGTCACACGATTTTCTGATATTCTCTTTTTGGTTATACCTAGCCAGTTCACTTTGGAATATAAAAGCAGTAGTTGAGAAAATGACCCTGGCCTTGTGCTTCTGGTAATGGCGGACTGGAGAACCTAGCTGAAATCAGTCCGTGCTGAAAAGTGTCCGAGAATTCACAAGATAGTAAATTAATTACTGGATAGAGGTTTGGGAGATAATAGAAACGCGGAGAGGTGAACACCTTGCTTGGGCTGCTCTTGTACCTGGTATTTGCTGTATTATGGAAAAGGATTTGAAAGGCTGAGCAGTGTATCGACAGATTGACGGGGTAGGGGAACAGAAGTTGGAGTCCAGGATTTGCCGTGGGTGAGAATCCTGCTGAGCTGACCAGGGGTAACGTTGGACTCTTGAAAGGCTGTAGGCTGGAGTACAGGTGGGCGGGGAGTGGATGGGGTCTTCCCTGAAACGAAATTCTTCTGTGTCATTTAGGGAGTTTAGTATATCTCCAATCTCAGATTGCTGGTGATGGCAGGTACCTAGCAGAAGCAAATGAAGATACTCTCCAGAGGAAGATAGAATCTTAGGTTTCAAGTTGTTTCTGAGATGACTTTTCAGATATGTCCATGCAGTCTAATCACTGCAGTCCGGTGCACTGGAAGACAGACTAAACAGGAACCCGTAGAGGCAGTGGGCAGTAGAGGCAGCCCCTTTAGATGGCATTTGGGATGTTTATGGAGCTAAAAGCTGAACTTAAACATCTCAGCAAGGAATCAGAGCAAAGAGACAACCGATTTGAAAAAGACACAGCTAGATACTACATCTAAATACAATAATCAGAATTGAGGATTCATTGGATTAATAACAAATTAGAAAAGTAATCAAATGAAAGATCAGAAGAAGCTTCCTTCAAGTATGAGAGAGGAAGAATCTGGAAAACACTGAAGAGAGGGTAGGAAACACAGAGGATGTAGTGACGAAGTGCAGCGTGTTTGATTGGAATCCTCCAAGGAGAGGAGGGAGAAGGGAACTTTGGAAACTGGGGAAAGATACCAGTCCATTGGAATAACAGATCCTAAGGGGGAGTTAAGGTGTTTTTTTTTAAAAAAGTTTGCCACTTGTAGGTCATAGTGTGGGACTCATTTTCCTTAGAGTGAGTTTGCTTGCTGCCCGCTTGCCCGTTGTCCGTGCTCCCTCTCTCTCGCCTCCCTCCCTCTCTGTCCACTTTTAGCAGTACTTTCGGTATTCTGCTGAGGATAAATGTTTTTCTCACATGAAGAGTTACATGGTCTTTTGTTATATTTATATAGATTATGTTGGGGTTCCAAAGATTTTGGTTAGAAAAACGATATGACTGCTATTTAGATTGAAATCCATTAAGAAAATATGACAGATAAGCTTTCCAGACTTAAAGAAATGGTTCTGTAATGCAGGGATTTCAGGCAGAGTGGACACTTGGGGGATAGAGCCTCTCCCTAGCCCTCCTGGGTCACGGTCACTGGTAGTTCCTACTTTGTCTCCCCAGACGGCTAGTCAGAAAGCCTCTCACAGGTGGAAGGCACACTGACCTCAGGGACGGAAGTGTGCCTTGGGTTCCAGTGAGGTTTTTTGCTTTTGTTTTTTGTTTGTTTGTTTGTTTGTTTGATAACAAGGGGGAAGTAGTATTTATCACAGATCTGGACATAGGGTCATTTTAGGTAACCCCAAGGGCAGGGACTATCCATATCTTTAATCTTGTGGGAAACATAAATTTATATTTTAAAAAGTTACTGGATGACATCTCTTTTTTTAAAGGATGGCAAGCAACGTATCACTGGCCTCTTCCCTGCCAGGTGGTATAACAAAATGCCTAAGGACGTAGGTCTGACATCAGATGACTGGGATTCAGATCTCAGTTCCTCCCCTTCCTTCCTAGCTGCATGTCCTTAAAGCAAGTTACTTAATTTCTCTAAAATCAAGAGGAAAAAAGATAAGAAGCCTTGTTTTTTTTCTGTTCTACACTTGGGACTAGTATTTTCTTTTTTTGTTAGTTTTGATTTGCATACCTCACTTGTGTAGGTAAACCACTTGGTCAGCACTGCCCAGTCCTGGAGACCCCGGACACGCCTGGCCCAGTAACACACTCAGTAGCCCTGGTTTAAGGGGAGTCAGCTTTGCTCATACCCCCTTGGTCCTGGGACAGAGGCGTCTGTAGAAGGCCATGTGGATCATGCTTGTTGGATGTTTGTTGATATTGGGTGTGTTTAAAACTAAGTTCCTTAGTTATTTGGATATCTCAGAACACTTATTTCTAGTAACCATACTTTTTTCTGTTCACTTATTTGCTCATTTGATGTACTTTGGGTTTAATTCTCCTTTTAATGGGTAGAAAGGGAACAAGAAATAATGGTTTTCATGATTCTGGGGGCTATAAGTGGTTACTCTGTATTCATTCTATACATCCCTTCAGAGTTGAAGTCTGGAGCCTGATCAAACTTTCGACCTTGCCCAGTTTCTGAATTTAGGTGGGGGACACACCCTGCCGGTCTTTTGTTTCCTCCCTGGCAGATACACCCGTTTATCTGCCTGGTTTCTGACTGCATTTGATTTTATGACCCCTGCATTTACGGGATGTCAACTCTTCGCTGGGACTGAGAAAAAGCTGTTGTAAGGGCGTTCCCTGTGTGTGCCTGTTGATCTTGATCAGATTCATTGGGTCAGAAATGGATTCATGAAAATAAAAGAGATCATAATGAATTATAGCTAGTAGAATATATAGTTAGAAAGATCTTTAATATAAGATTCCTTGAAGTATATGGGTGTTGTGCAAACCCCTCACAAAGCTATGGTCACTTTCTCCTTTAGTCTTCCCCAGGCCTTGACCAGGGAGAGTTGTAGCTTTCTGCTGCTTTCTACTTGATCAGGGAGGATATTAACGCCTAATGGTCAGCCTCCACCAGTCTGTTTTCACTGACCAAGCAGGTGTCCCAAGATTGGTTTATGTGCTAACTCCTAGTTGTCCTTTTAGTTCCTTGTCTTGTTGCTTTCTCCCATCAACATCACCATGTGGTTTTTCTCTGCATTTGAGGTATAGTATATACCACCACATGTGTTATGTTCTCTCTGATTGTTATAGAGAGAATATTAGTTAATGTCTGAGGGATGTCAGAGGATTATTCCCAGGAAATCACATGATATCTGGGATTTGCTCTGAACCTTTCCTAATTCAGTAATCTCCTTACTTGTAGTTACGAAATATATTGGTTACAGTGTTTTCTTTTAGTCTTTCAGGTAGATAAAGAATGAGAAAAAACCATTTTTGTGTGTGTGTTGTCATCACCTGGTAATCTCACAGGGGTCAGTGGGAAGGGCATTGCTGTTAATCAGCATTTGTACTCATATGACTGTAGCTCACTTAAAATATGAATGTGTCCCTTTTATATGGAAAAAGCTAATAGATGTTTGCTGTTTGACAACTTGGAATGTAGTGGAGACCAGGGAGAAAATAGCCAGAAACTACTGAAAGGTACATGCTTATCAGGTAGGGATAGACATTTGAGGAGCACCTGGGTGGCTCAGTCACTTGAGCGTCCGAGTTTGGCTGAAGTTATGATTTTAGGGTCCTGAGTTGCACTGAGTCAGGAGCTAAGCTTAGCAGGGGGTCTGCTTGTGCTTCTGCCCCTCCCCTTGCTTGTGCAGGTGCGCATGCTTTCTCAAATGAAATCTTGAAAAAGGAGAGACATTTTAGGTTTTATTAAACATTATGACAATTTTGTGTTGAAGGAAAATGAAAGCTGTACTGTGTGTGAGTTAGGTAGTATGGTCTCATTACTCTTGTAGTACCAGAAGTTGGATGTTGGGCATACAAATTCAGACTAGTTAGTGATTTGTGGAGGAAAAAGTTTTTCAGATTGTGCTTTTAGAATACTTGTTCACATTTCATTTTCAAGTTTTTGACAAATTAGTGGAATTAAAATAGCCTTTCTTTTAATATGCTAAAATCCCCTTTGCGTCTGAGGTTAAAAGGAAAGGCTATATTTCATTCAAAGCCTTAGAGTATTTAATCCTTTCCAAAGTTCTTCTTACATTTTTAAGTCAGGTTAAGAAATTTTTTACCTTGGAACACCTGGATGGCTCATTCAGTTAAACGACTGCCTTTGGCTTAGGTCCTGATTTCAGAGTCACGAGATGGTGCCCTGCGTCAGGCTCTGCTTTTTAGGGTAGTCTGCTTGAGATCCCCCCCCCCCATCCTTGCCCCTCCTTCCACTTGCGTGCGTGTGCTCTCAAATAAATAAATAAAAATGAAACAAAATAAAAACAAAACTCCAGCATCATTATCAATTACAGCAAAGGGTGTTTCTCAACAGCACAGTTGTCTGAGCTAAGAAAACCCATTTTGAGATGCTTTCCGTAGTCGTCATTAACTTACATTAACATGGAACACACCAGCTGCTAAATTCTGTTCCATAAAGTAATTAAATTATGTAAAGTTCACAAAGACAATGCCTGTTACACAGTGCACAGTGTCACTCTACGGATGATACTTCAAACCCTTCCATTTATCTTCCAGTCATAGCATATTTAATGTACTAAATAATACATTTTTCTTCTGAAAATCATTAAATAATCCTCAAGAAAAGGCTAACGGGGAATACAGCAGAGGTATGTATGTTAGCCACCATGCAGGGTAGTGGGGATTAATATTTTTTAAGTCAGGCACCCTGACAGAGTTTAAACTGAGTGAGATCTCTTGAGATTTTGGACCTTTGTCCTGTACAGTTTGCCAGAAAATATTTTTGGTATAACAGCAGTAGATGCTAACAGTAGCAGTGATCAGTCAGTTTTTGAGTGGACTAAAAAAGCATGTATGTGCTTAAATTGTTACTTGCATCTTTTGTATACATATCTTTCTAGTTTCCTAAATTGCGTAGTAGTGCAGCTGCTTTTCACCTATGAATATGAAGTTGGCCTTTCCGTCCTGCCTCTCCATACTGTTTCCTCCCTCTCCTAATGGGTTTCAACTTTTTTTTTTAATGGTTTATGGAAGAATGTTAGACACCAGCTCAGTATTCTGCTTTGTCCTTCCTTTGCTTTATCCATCCTTTGTTTTATATTATAAGAAGTTATTTATATGAATATAGATTTATTTTTATGTAGCATTCTGTATACACTCTTCCCCATTGTACTTTTTTTCACCTGGCAGTATATGTAATGATAAAACCAAAGTTAACATGTAGAGACATTTCTCTTTCCTTTTTACAACTGCATATTTATTGTATGGATGTTTCTTAATTTGTTCAGCCGGTCTTTATCAGTGGACAGTTGGATTGATTCCAGCCTCTTGCTTATTACAGATAGTCCTGTAGTGAATAGCCTTGTGCATACATTGTTTTGTACTTTTTCCCTGGGTGGTATAGATTCCTAGGAGTCATACTGCTAGGTCAAAGGATAAATGCGTATATAATTTTAGTAGTTGTTGCCAAATTGCCTAGCGTAGGTAATATACCACATATGAGAGTTTTTCCACAGCCTCACTATCAGACTATGTCATCAAGCTTTTGGATTTTTATAAATCCAACAGGTGGGAAATTGTATTTCTGTGAGGACTTATTTTGCTTATTTTCCCTTATTATGAGCAAGGTTCAGCACTGTTCTCACAGGGTTAAGAACCAGTTGTATTTCTGTTTCTGTGAATGGTCTCGAAGGGGTGTTGGTTCTTTTCATTGTGGCTGACAAGACTGAAGGGTGGTGTCCCCAGTGATTTCCTACCGCCTTCTGCCCTCACTTTATGTAATTCTCTCCCCATGAGTGGGAGTGGGGCCTAGGCCTTGCTTTTAACCAACAGCATATGGCAAAGATGAGAGAATGTCAATTTCTTGAATAGCTTAGGTTATATAGCGAAAATAATAGGATTTCACTCTTGTGATTATATTATAGAAGACTCCATCTTGGGGGACCTGGCTGGCTCAGCTGGTTGACCGTTGCCAACTCGACTTCACCTCAGGTCATGATCTCAGGGTTGTGGGATTGAACCCTGTGTTGGGCTCCAGGCTCAGTGCAAAGTCTGCTTGAGATTCTCTCCTTCCTCTGCCTTCCCACTCACACACGTTCTCACTAAATAAATACATACGTATCTTAAAGAAAATAGGGAAGGGGCACCTGGGTGGCTCAGTGGGTTAAGCCATTGCCTTCGGCTCAGGTCATGATCTCAGGGTGCTGGGATCGAGTCCCACATTGGGCTCTCTGCTCAGCAGGGAGCCTGCTTCCCCCCCTCTCTCTCTGACTGCCTCTCTGCCTACTTGTGATCTCTCTCTGTCAAATAAAATTAAAAAAAAAAAAGAAGAAGAAAGGGAAGAAGATGACTCAGTTTTCAGCAGACTGGAGGAGACTCCTCATTGTCAGCCTGATGAAGTTAGGGATTGTGGTGATGTCCACATAGTGAGGAGCTGCCGATAACTACTAGGGTCTGGGAGTAGCCTCCAGCTAACAGGACCCCTTTGTCATAGAGCTACAAGGGGAGGAATTCTTCCAACAACTTGATGAGTTTGGGAGCAGTTCTGAAATCAGGCCTCCAGGTGAGGATGAAGTTTGGCTGACAATTAGCTTGAAGACTTGCCTGACCCTGAGCAGAGGATCCAGTTAAGCTGTGCTCAGACGCTTGCTGCTTAGAAATTATGAGATGATAAATGTGTGTTGTTTTTTTGGTAATTTGTTATATACCAATAGATATCTAATACTGAGATAATGCCTTTTTGTTAAAGTTGCACATATTTTTTTCTTCTTTCTCATTTGCCTTTTTATTTTCTTTCAGTGTCTTTTGCTACCCCCCATATTTTTGTTCTCGTATAATCTAGTTTATCTGTCTTTTCCAGGATTGTTTCTGGATTTTCAGTTATAGCTAGAAAATTTTTGCCTACTTCCAGATGATAGAGGAATTTATTTTTGTTTTCTTCTGTTACTTGTATGGTTTCACCTTCTGTATTTTTTTAGATTTTTTAAATTTTAATTCTGGTGTAGTTAACATATAGTTTTACGTTAGTTTTAGGTGTACAGTATGGTGATTCAGCAGTTCTGTACATTATTCACTGCTCATCAGGATCAGTGCACTTCCTAATTCCCATCACCTGTTTCACCCATCCTCCACCCACCACCCCTCTGGCAGTGATTGCAGTGTTCTCTATTGTTAAGAGTCTGTTTCTTCAAGGAATCAGTTCCATTTACAATTGCACCAAAAACCGTAAGATACCTAGGAATAAACCTAACCAAAGAGGTAAAGGATGTGTGTTCTGAAAACTATAGAACATGTGTGAAAGTAATTGAGGAAGAAAGACATAAAGAAATGGAAAAACATTCCATGCTCACAGACTGGTCAAGAACAACTATTGTTAAAATGTCTGTGCTATCCAAAGCAGTCTACACATCCAGTGCAATCCCTGTCAGTGTACCAAAGCATTTTTTCACAGAGCTGGAACAAACAGCCCTAAAATTTGTATGTAAACAAAGAAGACCCTGAAGAGCTAAAGGAATGTCGAAAAAGAAAATCAAAGCTGGTGGCATCACAATTCTGCACTTCAGTCTAGATTTCAAAGCAGTAATCATTAAGACAGTATGGTATTGGCACAAAAACAGACACATGAATCAGTGGAAAAGAACAGAGATCCCAGAAATGGACCCTCAACTCTATGGTCGACTAATCTTCGACAAAGCAGGAAAGAATATCCAATGGAAAAAAGATGGTCTATTCAGCAAGTGGTGCTGGGAAAATTGAACATCTACATGCAGAAGAGTGAAACTGGATCACTATCTTAAGCCATATATAAAAATAAAATGGATTGAAGACCTAAATGTGAGGCAGGAATCCATCAAAATTCCAGAGAACACAGGCAGCAACCCCTTGCACCTTGGCCTCAGCAACTTCTTTTTTTTTTTTTTTTAAAGATTTTATTTATTTATCAGAGAGAGGGGGGGGGAGAGAGCGAGCACAGGCAGGCAGAATGGTAGGCAGAGGCAGAGGGAGAAGCAGGCTCCCCGCCGAGCAAGGAGCCTGATGTGGGACTCGATCCCAGGACGCTGGGATCATGACCTGAGCCGAAGGCAGCTGCTTAACCAACTGAGCCACCCAGGCGTCCCAGCCTCAGCAACTTCTTGCTAGACACGTCTCCAAAGACAAGAGAAACAAAAGCAAGAATAAACTCTTTGGACTCCAAGATAAAAAGCTCTTGCACAGCAAAGACAAAACTAAAAACAACGTAGAAGTAGAAGAAGATATTTGCAAATGCATTATCAGATAAAGGGCTAGTATCCAAAATCTATAAAGAACTTACCAAACTTAACACCCAGAAAACAAATAATCCAGTCAAGAAATGGGCAGAAGACACGAACAGACATTCTCCAAAGAAGACATCCAGAATGGCCAACAGACACATGAAAAAGTACTCAGCATCACTCAGCATCAAGGAAATACAAATCAAAACCACAATGAGAAACCATCCACACCAGTCAGAATGGCTAAAATTAACAACTCAGGAAACAACAGATGGTGGCGAGGATGTGGAGAAAGAGGAACCCTCTTACACTGTTGGTGGGAATGCAAACTGGTGCTGCCACTCTGTAAAACAGTAAGACAGTACCTCAGAAAGTTAAAAATAGAACTACCGTATGATCCAGCAAGTATACTATTAGGTGTTTATGCAAAGGATACAAATGTGATTCAAAGGGGCACATGCACTCCAGTGTTTGTAGCAGCAGTGTCCACAGTAGCCAAACTATGGAAAGAGCCAGATGTCCATCCACAGATGAATGGATAAAGAAGAGTGGTGTATAGAGAAAATGTACTATTATTAAGCCATCAAAAAGAATGAACTTCTGCCATTTGTTGTTGTTTTTTAAAAGATTTTATTTATTTATTTGACAGATCACAAGTAGGCAGAGAGGCAGGCAGAGAGAGGAAGGGAAGCAGGCTCCCTGCTGAGCAGAGAACCTGATTTGGGGCTCCATCCCAGGACCCTGAGATCATGACCTGAGCTGAAGGCAGAGGCTTTAACCCACTGAGCCACCCAGACGCCCCATAACTCCTGCCATTTGTGATGATGTGGTGGAACTAAAGGATGTTATGCTAAGCGAAATAAGTCAGAGACAAACACCATGTGATTTCGCTCATGCGGAATTTTAAGAAAGAAAGCAGATGAACATAGGGGAAGGGAAAAATAAAATAAGATGAAATCAGAAGGGGGACAAACCATAACTAAAGGAAACAAACTGAGGGTTGCTGTG
This sequence comes from Mustela nigripes, assembly GCF_022355385.1. Lineage (NCBI taxonomy): Eukaryota > Metazoa > Chordata > Mammalia > Carnivora > Mustelidae > Mustela > Mustela nigripes. The sequence goes on along the minus strand of NC_081560.1, from coordinate 4,924,596 downwards.
GAGGGGATTGGGGGTAGTTGGGTGCTGGGCATTAAAGAGGGCACTTGAAGTAATGAGCACTGGGTGTTACATGCAACTGACTGATGAATCACTAAATTCTGCCTCTGAAACTAGTAGTACAGTACATGTTAATTAAATTGAATTTAGATTAAAAATATTTTTAGGGGCACCTGGGTGGTTCAGTGAGTTAAAGCCTCTGCCTTCAGCTTGGGTCATGATCCCAGGGTCCTGGGATCAAGCCCCACATTGGGCTCTCTGTTCAGTAGGGAGCCTGCTTCCCTTGCTCTCTTTCTCTCTACCTGCCTCTCTGCCTGCTTGTGTTCTCTGTCAAATAAATTAAAAAAAAAATATATATATATATAATATAAATATAAAATATATAATAAAATAGTAAATAATAATAACAATAAAATAATAAATAATAAAACATAAAATAATATAAAATAGAAAATTTAAAAAATTTTTAAAAGAGTCTTTTTTGTGGTTTCTTTCCCCTCCCCCCCTTTTTTCCCTTTGCCCATTTGTGAAATCGTAAGGTGAAATCATATGGTATTTGCCTTTCTCTGACTGACTTACTTCATTTAGCATTATATACTGTAGCTCCATCCGTGTTGTTTCAAATGGTGGAATGTCATCTTATGGCTGAATAATACTCCATTGTATATATACCATATTTTTTAATCCATTTATCTCTTGACGGCAACTTGGGTTGCTTCCATAATTTAGCTATTATAAATAATGCTACAGTAAACATGGGGTGCATGTATCCCTTTGATTTTGTATTTTTGTGTGTGGGGGGTAAATGCCCAGTAGTGGGATTACCAAATTATAGGGTAGTCATGTTTGAGGAACCTCCATACTGTTTTCCATAGTGGATGCACTAGTTTGCATTCCCACCATCAGTGCACGAGGGTTCCTTTTCCTCTACATCCTTGCCTGTCTTCTCCAAAACCGTTCTTCTTATTTCTTGGGTTTTTTATTTTAGCCCTTCTGACAGGTGTGAGGGGGTATCTCACTGATGATGCATGATGTGGAGCATCTTTGTCAAGTGGCCACCTGGATGTCTTTGGAGAAATGTCTGTTCCTGTCTTCTGCCCATTTTTAAATTGGATTATTTGGGGGTTTTTTGGATGTTGAGTTGTATCAGTTCTTTATATACTTTAAATACTAACCTTTTATTGGATATGTCATTTGCCTAATAGCTCTTCCCATTCTGAAGGTCATCTTTTAGTTTTGTTGACTGTCTCCTTCACTGTGCAGAATCTTTTTATTTCGATGTGGCCCCAATAGTTAATTTTTTCATCCATATTTAAATATCAAATTCATATCAGTGTGTCTTGGTGAATGGTGAGAGGGGTGGACCCCAGTGTATCCTTTAACATGTGTCTAAACAGTGGTCCCAAGACCAGTTAGCAAAAAGTCATTCATTTCTTCACTGGCATGTGATGTTACCTATAACCATTTACACTAAATTTCTAAACGTAATTGGGTCTATTTCTTGGTTTCTCATCCTGCCCCATTGGTTTTTAGTCTGTGGATGTGTCATGCTCTGCTGTTAGGTAGAAACACCCTGGAGTTTATAATCCAGTAGGGCTCACCCCGCTTCTACTTGTTTCTCAGGGTTTGCCTGCCTGTTCCCTGCTTGTTCATTCTTTCCCAGATCAACTTGTTTAGCTCCAGAAAAAAGATCTGCTGGTATTTTTGATACAATTATGTAACATATATAAGTTATCTTAAGGAGAGCTGACTTTTATGATTTGGGGTTTCTCTCAAGAGTGAAGTACATCTTTCCATGTGATCAAGTCTTTTGGGGCTTTCAGGAGTGTCTTATGTTTTTTCTCATACATGTTTAAAGACGTTGCTTGTTAAGTTTATGAGTAGTATTTATTCTTAAGATTTTTTTATATTCATAAAAAAAGGATTTTTTTATATTCATAAGATTGGTATTCATAAATTAGATGTGTGTTTTGGGAGGTTCAATTTTTGTCAGATTTTGAGATAAGTGTCCTACTCGTTTTATAAAACAGATTTGGAAGATTTATTATGTATTCTTTTTAGTGGTTTAGGGAGCATTAGGATCAATAGGTCTTTAAAGGACTAGTAGACGTCCCCTGTGAAGCTCTCCTCTGTGTGGTGGTTTGTTTTTGTTGTTTTGAGAAACTCTTATGATATTACTACTTCTGTGACGATTGGTCTGTTTGCATTTCTGTTGGGACTGGGGTTAATTTGAGTAAGGTGTATTTTCCTTAGAAGTTATTTTCCTAGGTTTTCAAATTGATATGCATGGAATTATATGAAGCTATCTTTTGATTTATAAAATTTGCAGTGATTTCAAATTTATCATTAAGAAATCTTAGACTGAGAGTGGAAGAATTGGGACTTTTGCTGGCATACTGAATATTTTGCTTAATAATGACAATGTCTAATGAAACTATTTAAACTGGTTAGCTGTCTTCTGTCCTTCACCTCCTCCTCCTGACCACGGACACTTATTTCCCAGGCTGTGCTCATCTCACATATCATACTCTTCTCTAAGATTTTCACATTTCACAGAATCAAGGTCCTATAACCTCTTCTGGAACAAAAATACACTTTGTGTATTTTTTAAATACACAAACAAGTACTTGTTAATTTTTAATACTGGATGCTGTGTTTGGTAAACATAATGGGTTTGAAAAGACAGAAATGACCCATCTTCTTGGGGTGTGTGGGGTTGCTTATGGTATGTGTAGTAATATTTACACAATAGGTACATTGTTTATTGGGGAATCTCCAGTTTGTGCATCTGGAAAGGATTCCTCTGTCATTAACTGTACCTCTCCAAAATGTTGAGTTGGCATCTTGTTTTCCAGCCACCACATCAGTCTTTCCTTGTTACTCTTTCTGTAGTATAACTCCAGCAATTACTCAGCCACACAGGACCTCAGGTCCATTGGCCCTGCACAGGTTTTTCATTTTGCCTCATTCTTCCACATCCTCCCATTTCTCCTTGCCTGGCTCACAGCTGTGGTCTGTCATTCTGATCAGCACATTGCATGTGCTTCTCCTCAGACTGCTGCTTCTTTACCTCCCTGGTGAAACCCTGACCCTCTGCTTACAAGGCACCTGTCCCTCAGCAGCTACCAGACCATGACTGCCTGGTTTCATTGGAAATTCCTATACACAGCTGGTTAGCCTTTTATTCATTTAACTTTTGAAAAATCTATTACGTTGACATCTAACTGCTGAAGTTTTGGCTTTATTAACTGCTTAAGTTTATGATTGAAAGAATTTGTTCACTAGTTGTTTTGTATTAACTAACCTTAAATGTTTGCTTTGACCCTCCTTTTTAAAGGCTTTCAGCCTTGGATATTGAAGCCATGGATAATTTCTCCTATAGAAGGAATAGCAAACAGCACAAAACAGAAAAACTTTATTGTTCTTTGTTAGTATTGATTCGATTAAAATTTTGTCTTTTGGTTTTTGTTTGCATGTCTTCTTAAGTAGTTAAGAACCTGTTATTTTATTAAATGACAGGTATCTAATTGCTTTGTATTTTATTCATGTTTGTTAATAACTTCTTGACCTGTCTACAACTGATAGTGTCTTTGTTTCTGAAGACTCTTATGGTTAATTATATAAAACAAATGATCTGATTTTATAAATTCCTCTCATTTTTATAGGTTCCTTAATTTAGTATAAGGATGGACTATGTAAAAAATGTTCTCTAAAGAATTGTCACGCAGTGGGTTAAGCCGCTGCCTTTGGCTCGGGTCATGCTCTCAGGGTCCTGGGATGGAGTCCCGCATCAGGCTCTCTGCTCAGCAGGGAGCCTGCTTCCCTCTCTCTCTCTCTGCCTGCCTCTCTGTCTACTTGTGATTTCTCTCTGTCAAATAAATTAAAAAAAAAAAAAGAATTGTCATAATATAGCTTGAAAATATTTACCTGATAGAATGGTTGAGAGTTAATACATTTTACAGTTCAGGAAGCAAGGACTCTTGATGTTTGGGCTATTGTGCTTAGGATTGGGAGGGGTATTCTGAGAATAATCTGGACAGAGTTGGCCAAATCCTATGGGTGAGGTCTTGAAAAAACTTTTTCATTTCGCCCATAGGTCCTGTCAGCCAAGAGGGAACCTAGGAGCATGCAGTGGACAAAATGGAAAGTAGTCTCCTGTTTTATCACAAAGACCTTTATTTAACTTGTGAAACTGGACAATGAGAGCCTATTGTTTTTTGTACCTTTTCAAATAATAACTATGACTGTTACTCTGCCTAGTTTCATATTGTTGAAATAAGGTAGTCATGATATTTTTTGTATAGCATAAGGTACTGCTTGGCTTGAATGTGACCGCAATACATTCACTTATAAATACCCAGCATTTTCAAACATTGAAAACTGTACTGCAGTAATTGAGTCATTAATTTCCACAAATATTTATTAAACATACCAGGCATTGTTGTAAGCTGGGGGGATGCTACAGGGAAATGAACAGACAAAAGCTCTTGCTAATGAAGCTTACATTCTAGCAAGGCAGAGGGGATGGACAAGAAATAGTAATGATGTAGTATTTAGGAAGGTGGAAGTTGCAGAGTAGGGAGAATCAGAAGTGCTAGTGTTCTGTGCTTGAGTTGCAGTTTTAAATTACCTTAGTGTAGAAACTTACTGAGAAGGTGTATTTGAGCAAAGATTCAACAGAGATGAAGTTAGCTGGGATGAAAAGTATTCCAGGCATAGGGAGGGACTGATGCGTAATCCCTCAGTGGGAGTATGATTGACACATTTGGTGAACCCTAAGGAGACCTGTGTCTAGAATGAAATGAATGAGGAGGAAGTAATAGAAAATATAGTAAGAGAGGTAATTCCAGATTAGATAGGGACATGTGGGTCACTGTAAGGAACAGGTGGTTATGTATACCATTCATATTACATATTAAGTTTAGACCTAATGAGAAGGAGGGAAATATTAACGTTGAATTTGTGTTGTGCTCTTTCATTCTGTAGGTATCATTCAAAGCTTTTCTGTGCCATTCATTGTGCTGAGTGAGGGAATACAGTGAACAAATGAAATTAAAGCTAGCCACAGTGTTTGTGGAGGTTCTCTTGATCCAGTGCAAATCACTGTGTTTTGTGTGTTAATCATTGTACTTGATATTTTACATGTCTTATATAATTCTGAGTATTTCATTTAATTCCAAGTATCCAGCAAGATAGATAGTATTATTAACTTGGAATACAGTTGATGAAAGTGAGGCTAAGGAAATTTGGTAATTTGTCTCAAGTTACATAGCCATTATGTGACAGAATGGGATTAGTACTTAATCTTGTATTTTCATTGTACCATTGGCTCCCAAATCTGACTGTGCATCAGAGTTCACTAGGAAGCTTATTATCAAAGCTATAGATTCCTTCACCTTACCTCTACTGTCGTTTATAAATTTGAACTATAACTGTTGAATCTAGAGTAGGCATTAGGGCAGGTTTAATTTTTGATTGGAAAGTAGGACAGTTTTCTTCAGGCTGCTTATTTTTAATAACAGATTTTAAGATCTTTGGGTTGAAAGAGTCCTAGAATTTTATAGTGGAAGTCTGGACTTTAGATAGACTGCCATGATACATAAGGTAATTGTATTCCTCATGAAAAGCCGGAATCTGAAAGAAATTACCACACTGTAAGCAATCTAGACTAAAGGTAAAATATCCATTAACACAGATGAGGAAGTCAGCTGTTTTGCTGCCTATGATTTTAATTGTTGAATCCTTTTTTTTTTTTTTTTAATTCAGTGCTATCCACCTATCTTCTTTTATTTGAGTCTTAGTTAACACTGTGCTTTGGGGTCCTAAGTAAATAGTTGAGAAGTTCTGCTCGGTTGTTTGGAAAACAGTGATTGTGAACTTGGTGGATGATTTACAAGTGTCCTGAAGGGTCTAACCTAGCTGTCCTTCTTTTTCAGGAGATTGAAGATGGCCCTTCAGCTATGCTAGGTCTATAATGGGAAGTGTCACAGTTCGATATTTCTGTTATGGATGCCTTTTTACATCTGCGACCTGGACGGTTTTGCTTTTTATTTATTTTAACTTCAGTGAAGTGACTCAGCCACTTAAGAATGTGCCCATCAAGGGGTCCGGGCCCCATGGACCATTTCCCAAAAAATTCTATCCCCGTTTCACTCGAGGCCCAAGTCGAGTGTTAGAGTCACAGTTCAAAGTAAACAAAATTGATGATACGGTAGATAATCACGTTGAAGATCCAGAAAAAGGCAACATGAAATTCTCTTCCGAGTTGGGTAAGTGTTTGGAAGTTTAAATTTAGTTATTCTTTAAATCACATGTTGCTCAGCGGATTAGAAATGGGTCGTTTTCCCCTCTACTTTGTTAATGAATTAGTTGAGGTTCTAGGATTTTGCAGATTCAATTTAGCCATTTCTGACTTCAGTATTTTATGAGGACTTGGGAGAAAGTAAAAAGGTCCAGAATAGGAAGGAAGGGAGGAGGGAAGGAAATGGAACTTACGGGGGAAGATTTTAGTTGTTAGCATTATTTAATAATAGAAAGAGATGGTAGAAAGGTAACTTGATTATATATAACATATTTTGAAAGGCAGAGTTCATTAAAACAGAACATACATTGTTACGTTTAGAGATAAGCTGAAATTATATCTAATAAGATTTCTACTTACAAGAATTGTTAAGATAAGGCAGAATATTAAATATAGGAGTTTGTAAACTCTTATAAAAGGAAAACTTTTTTTCACAAAAATTCTATTCTGTTCAATTTGGAAGCAATCTATTGTATATGTTTTTTTGTGTACTGTAATTTTAGAATCCTGGTTTCAGCAAATTTTATTTGAAGGGACAGATGAGCCATTTTGGTTATCTTTAAAACTTAGAAAGATCTTTAATCTTGTCCTAGAAATCTCAAATAATAAGTAATTTAGAAGTAAAAGAGATATTTCAAAGATTGAAAGATCCATAAAATATAAAGGAAATGTTAAAATGTTTCTTTTTATTTGATCATAGTTTCAAAGAAATCAGTTTCTAGGATTTAATGATTTTCAAATACATGGAGTTGAAAATACTTAAAATTACATGAAGAAATGGAAACTATTTCCTCAACTTTCATAAAGTAAACCTTATCTTTTTTCAGATTGCTATTTAGACACTTGAAAAGCATTAATAGGTAGGGGAGCCTGGGTGGCATAGTGGGTTAAGGCCTCTGCCTTCGGCTCAGGTCATGATCCCAGGGTCCTGGAATCGAGCCCCGCATCGGGCTCTCTGCTCAGCGGGGAGCCGGCTTCCTCCTCTCTCTCTGCCTGCCTCTCTGCCTACTTGCAATCTCTCTCTGTCAAATAAATAAATAAAATCTTTAAAAAAAAGCATTAATAGGTAAATTTCTAGCCTCTTTATTTAAGTTACTTTAGTAGAAAACTTTTATAAAGAAGTAACATTGGGTTTACTGTTTTGAATGGGCCTTGTATTTGCCTTTGAAAGTAGAGAGAAAACTGTAGACACTTGAAATGTAACAAACTCAGATTGCTTAGCTGCAAAACTAAATACTTTATAACAGATATACAAAAAACCTGTTATAGCTAAGAAATCAATTCAGCTAAGTTGCAGGGCACAGGATCAACACATGAAAACCAGCTGTATTTCTGTGCATTAGCAATGAAGTTGGAAAATAAAACTAAGAGAACAATTCCATTTCCAATAGTATCAAAAGGAATAAAATACTTAAGAATAAGTATAACCATGAAGGTGTGAGATTTGTACACTGGAAACTACAAAACTACTGAAAGAAATAAAAGTAGACCTAAATAAATGGAAAGACATGTTAGGTTCATGGACTGGAATACTAAAGGCTGTTTAGGGAACTACTGCTACCCAGAGCCATCCAGAGAGTCAGTGCAAACCTTATCAAAATAAGGTTTATTGAAAAGATGGAAAGGCTGATTCTAAAGTTAATGTGAAATTAGAAGAGCTTCTAAATAACCAAAACAATCTAGAAAAAGTACAAAGGTGGAGGGCTCACACTTCAAAACTCTCTACAAAGCTACATTAATCAAAATAGTCTGATACTGGCCTAAGGACAGATGTATAGATCAGTGGGTAGACTGAAAGTCCAGAAATAAACCTGTGATATTTTTGGCCACTTGATTTTTAAAAATGTGTCAAGATGGTTCAATGGGGGAGACATAGTCTCTTCAACAAATGCTTTTGGGACAAATAGATAATCCACATACAATGGAGAAGCGTCGAACCCTTATATCATCTGTAAGAATTAACTCAAAATGAAGACCTAAATAGAAGAGCTAACAGCATAAAACCTTCAGATGAAATCCTAAAGATAAATCTTCTTGACCTTGGGTTTGGTAGTGGTTTCTTACATGACACCAAAATTATAAGTTAACAAAAGAAAATAAATAAATTGGACTTCATTGAAATTAGAAGCTTTTGTATATCAAAGAAGACAATCCGGAAAGAAGAAAGACACCCCACAGAATGGGAGAAAATGTTTGTGTATCCTGTCTGTAATGGGCGTTCATTATCCAGAGTATAAAAAGAACTCTTAAGAATTCAATAATAAAAAGACAACCCAATTTAATAATGGGCAAAGAATTTGATAGACATTTTTTCCAAAGACACATAAAATGTTCAACATCATTATTACAGAAATGCAAATCAGAACTACAATGAGGATACCATTTCACACTTGGTGAGATGGTTATAATTTTTTTTAAAAAGGAAAATAACAATTTTTGGCCAGGATACAGAGAAATTGGAACCTTCATCCATTGCTGGTTCATCAATAGGTTAAACTTAGAGTTACCTTATGATCCAGCAATTCCTCTCTCGGGTATATACCCAGGAGAATTGCATTCATATGTTCAAACAAAGATTTGTACATCCATGTTCATAGCAGTGCTGTTCTCAGTGAACAGAGGTAGAGAGAACTCAGACGTTCATCAGTGGACGGAAGGACAAGCAGCATGTATTTCTGTGCAGGGACTTATTCAGGCATAGCAGGGAATGAGGTTCTGACCCATGCTGTAACCAGGAGGAGCCTCGAAAATGTTATATGATCAGTGAAAGAAGCAGAACACAAAAGGTCAGATACTGCATGATTTCATTCATATGAATGTCTAGAATAGGCAAATGCATGGAGACTAGAAGCAGATTAGTGGCTAAAGGGGCTGGTGGGGGGGGCCTTTAATGGGCATGGAGTTTCACATTGTAAGTGTGCTCCTGTCACCGACGGTAATCCACGTGTTGTCTGCGTTTTACCACAGTGAGAAAAATGAAAACCTCCTTAGCTTCTGTGAAGGAAACTTGATTTAGAAGGAATTCATAAAAATCAGTACAGTAATAGTTAAAAGTATGGTGATTGCCAAGGGCATTATCTTTAAACAGTGGGGGGGGGGGCACCCGGGTGGCCCAGTCCTTTAGCGTCTGCCTTCAGCTGAGGTCATGATCCCAGGGTCTTGGAATCAGGCTCTCTGCTCAGGAACCCTGCTCTTCTCCCTCTGCCCCTCCCTCTGCTATGGTTCCTCTCTCACTGTCTCTCTCTGTCAAATAAAACCTTAAAAAAAAAAAAATAATAAAAATAAATAGGGGAAAGAACTTGTACATTTTAGAAAGATGATCAATAATAAATTTAAAATTAGAACTAGATTTTCTCATTTAATCTGCAGTTAATTATAAAAGAACTTGAAATAGTTCCTGTGAGGCATGGCTGAACACTGTGTTCTTTTTTTCCGTAGTAGACACAGCCATATACCAAGCCAGTGCCTGATGGTATGGGGAGTTCTTTCATAGCTTACCATTTTCTAACATGGATACAAATAAATGAACTAATACTAAGCTTGCAAGGGCTTCCAAGTACTAGTTTAATTGAATCATTTTGCTATTTGAAATGTTTATATTGCTTTCAAATGCAGTATTAAAATTGCTGTGGTTATACTGAAAAAAATTAAATTAAAAAACATAGCTCCTCTGGGGTGCCTGGGTGGCTCAGTGGGTTAAAGCCTCTGCCTTTAGCTCAGGTCCCAAGGTCCTGGGATCGAGCCCCACATCGGGCTCTCTGCTCAGGCAGGGAGCCTGCTTCCCCCCACTCTCTGCCTGCTGCTCTGCCTACTTGTGATCTCTGTCTGTCAAATACATAAATAAAATCTTAAAAAAAAAAAAAAACTCCCCTGGCATGCTAGTTAATTGGCTATGATTTTATATGAACAGGGGAAGGACAAAAGTAAGCTAATGTGATTTTCCCCTCCAGTTTTATTGAGATAAAATTGATATATATAACATTGTATTAGTTTAAAGTATATAACATAATGATTTCATACAAGCATATACTGTGAAATGATTACTACAGTAAGTCAACATTGATCACCTCACATAGTTAAAAGTGTTTTTCTTGGGATGAGAATTTTTAAGATCTGCTCTTAGCCACTTTCAGAAACAAATACAGTAGTATTATTCACCATTACCATGCTATACATTACATCCCCAGAACTTACAAGTTTGTACCTTTTTAACCAACATTCACCCCATCTGCACCTCCTCCCACCCCACCTTGGCAACCGCATCTATTCTGTCTCTAGTGAGATCATACAGTATTATAGTACTTGTCTTTCTCTGTTTCACTTAGCATAATGCCCTAGGTTCCATCCATGTTGTCACAAATGGTAGGACTTCCCTTTTTCATGGCTGAATAATATTCGTGTGTATATGTATGTGTGTACACAAACACAATACATTTTATGATGGACATAAAGTGATCTTTTAATATGGATTAATTTTTCATCAAGAGATATATATTAGAAAATATTCCTTTCAGGGGCGCCTGGGTGGCTCAGTGGGTTAAAGCCTCTGCCTTCGGCTCAGGTCACGATCCCAGTGTCCAGGGATTGAGCCCCACATCGGGCTCTCTGCTCCATGGAGAGTTTGCTTCCTCCTCTCTCTCTGCCTGCCTCTCTGCCTACTTGTGATCTTTCTCTGTCAAATAAATAAATAAAATGTTTTAAAAAAAATACTCCTTTCAGTGTCTAGTATGAGCTAGTCCTTTTATTTATTGAATCAAGGAGTATTTATTGAGAATCAAGTTTGTGCAAGGCACTGTCCTAGGTGTTGGGTATCAAGCAGTGTTGTTTTTTTTTTTTTTTTTTTATTACTTGATAGAGAGATCACAAGCAGGCAGAGAGACAGGCAGAGAGAGAGGGGAAGCAGGCTCCCTGCCGAGCAAAGAGCCTGATGCAGGGCTCGATCCCAGGACCCTGAGATCATGACCTGAGCCGAAGGTAGAGGCTTAACCCACTGAGCCACCCAGGCGCCCTGTAGCAGTTTTTGTTTTGAACATGATCAAAGTCTCTGCTCTCAAGGATTTTGCATCCTCTTATAAAATGTTAATAGAACGTTGTTCTTTTGTATTAATAAAAGGATGTACTCCACACCAAAAACCCCAAATTATCCAATTTAAAAATGGGCAGAAGGTATGAATAGGCATTTCTCCAAGGGAGACATCCAGATGGTCAACAGACATGTGAAAAGATGCTCAACATCACTCATCATCAGGAAAAGGCAGCTACCACCTCATACCAGTCAGAAAGACTAAAATCAAAAACACAGGAAACAAGTGTTGATGAGGATGTGGAGAAAAAGAAATCCTCACACACTATTGGTGAGAATACAAACTGGTAGAGCCACTGTGGAAAACAGTATGGAAGTTCCTCAAAAAATTAAAAATAGAATTACCATACGATCCAGTAATTCCATTTCTTGGTGTATACCCAAAGAATACAAAAATACTAAATTGAAAGGATAAGTGTTACCCATATGTTTACTGCAGCATTATTATAATAGCTGAATTGTAGAAGCAACCCAAGTGTTCGTTGGTAGATGAATGGATAATGAAGACGTGGTGTGTGTATATATACACATAGAATTCTACTCAGCCACAAAAAAGAATGAAGTCTTGCTGTTTGCAACATGGATGGGTCTGGAGGGTATAATGCTACGTGAAATAAGTCAGAGAAATACAACTACCATATGATTTCACTCATGTGGAATTTAAGAAAGAAAGAGACAAATTAAGAAACCCTTAATGAGAACAAACTGGTGGTTCTCAGGAGGTGAGTGGGAATAGGTGGGTGATACAGGTCAAGGGGTTTAAGAGAACATTTACTATGATGAGCACTGAGTATAGTATATTATACATGTGAAACTAATACAACACTGTATATTAACTGTACCAGAATGCCTTTTTTAAAGTCTGTATTACAGTGTAAAACCATGAAAACTAGTAATGGTTGAAATGTCAGCACAATTCTGTTATTGACAAAGACTGAAAGTAATCTTCAGGTGATTGAGGATCACTGTTTAGGGTATCTTAGTACATGGAAAACACTCTGTAATAGAAGCAAAACATGGAATTCTGTTTTCTTTTTTTTTTTTTTTTTTTTTTTTTTTTTTTTTAAAGATTTTATTTATTTATTTGACAGAGAGAAATCACAAGTAGATGGAGAGGCAGGCAGAGAGAGAGAGAGAGAGGGAAGCAGGCTCCCCGCTGAGCAGAAGCCCGATGCGGGACTCGATCCCAGGACCCTGAGATCATGACCCGAGCTGAAGGCAGCAGCTTAACCCACTGAGCCACCCAGGCGCCCTGGAATTCTGTTTTCATTACTGTACAGCCAATAGGAACAGACGATGCAAGGACACTAAACACTGCTTTAAAATGAAGTTTCTAGGGTGCCTGGGTGGCTCAGTTGTTCAGCGTCTGCCTTCGGCGCAGGTCATGATGCCAGAGTCTTGGGATCGAGCCCCGCATTGGGGTTCCTGCTCGGGGGGCAGCCTGCTTCTCCCTCGCCCTGCCTGTGTTCCCTCCCGTACTGTGTCTCTCTCTGTCAAATAAAATCTTTAAAAATAAATAACGTTTCTAGAGTTCTGTTATTAAAAATATTCTGCTTAAAAAAAAATGTAATCCAACTTTAAAAGCTCATAGAAAAAGCATATTAAGAGGTAGTATTTCCCAAAGTGGATCTGGGGACTGGAGTCATTCTGTATCCCATCCCTCACAACTGGTATCTGTGAAACAGTCAACAGTATTAAAGGATCAGGATTGTCCTTCCATTCCAAATAAAATTAAAACCTATTCGACTTTCAAAATCCATTGTTTCCCTGAATTGTTTGACCATGAAATCCTTTTTTTCTTTTGAACATCTGTTAATGTCCAGTGAAATTAGATTTCTGTGACCAGACTTTGGGAAATGCTGGGACAAGGGAGTCATTCTGTGAGGAAAGGTTAAAGGTTTGAGATGGGAAAGAAAGCGAAAAGAGAAATTATCCTTCTATGTAAAGGTAAGGTGTCTGAATGTTAGAACAAGAATGTTGAATTGTAGTGATTTTGATGGGCTCTCTGAGGGAATTTCTTGGCTTTCTTGACTATAAAGCTGATTAAAGTCTGGAGTCAGACTTTATATAGAAAGATTTATCAGGGACGCCTGGGTGGCTCAGTTGGTTAAGCAGCTGCCTTCGGCTCAGGTCATGATCCCGGCGTCCTGGGATCGAGTCCCACGTCGGGCTCCTTGCTCAGCAGGGAGCCTGCTTCTCCCTCTGCCTCTGCCTGCCATTCTGTCTGCCTGTGCTCGCTCCCCCCCCCCCCCCGATAAATAAATAAAATCTTAAAAAAAAAAAGAAAGGTTTATCAGTAGCACTTTTTTTTTAATTTTTAGGGGAGGGCTCTTATAAAAACTTGCCTGTCATTGGGACCTGTTGTCCACATGGGTTCTGTAGTCTATTGCTTTAATAGAAATGCCATCATTAAGTCTTTTGAAGAAAAGACATCTGTAATTTTTTTCTCTTGATAATATTCTTAAGATTAATGGTTAGTGAACAGGTATCATTTATGGTTAAGATACACCTGCTTTTTGCACTAGACTGACAAAAATTTGACTCTAACTTCAATTACTTTTTTGAAAATGGAGACAATCTAGATTTGAGAAACATGGCTATTTAGTTATAAGAGATTAAAGTCAAGATTTTCTTAGGATCATAATATGACAATAACTGTAGCAGACCTTTCCAGATTTAACATACTGACTGTAACTTTAATCTTTTACAGGTATGATTTTTAATGAACGTGATCAGGAGTTGAGAGACTTGGGCTATCAGAAACATGCTTTCAACATGCTTATCAGTAACCGTTTGGGCTACCACAGAGATGTGCCGGACACCAGAAATGCTGCGTACGTTTCTCAGTGGTTTATACTGCTGCGTTTTAATGACCGTGCTTTTAGTGGTATTATAGTAAGTTGTGAGGGTGGTGTTACTAAATGCATTTAGGCTTCATCATTCAGGATACTAGAAAACTTCAAGACAGATTTCCACTCCTGTGACACTTGAAGCTGAAGATTGTACTAACAGAGTTCTGGAGGTTGCTCTCTTTTGAAATTTAAAATCATAGGGAGAAGGCTAGAGGTATTAACTGCATCTAACTAGATAAACTTCTGAGCGTAAATTTCTTTTAAATGTTTATTGTATTTGTGGAAAAGGAATTAAAAATCCGTGAAGAATTTTTCTCATCTCACTTTTTGGTCTTCATTTTTTTTTTAAGATTTTATTTATTTGACAGAGATCGCAAGTAGGCGGAGAAGCAGGCAGAGAGAGTGGAGGAAGCAGGCTCCCCAATGAGCAGAAAGCATGACGTGGGGCTTTATGTGGGTTTAATCAATCCCGGGACCCTGGGATCATGACCCGAGCTGAAGGCAGAGGCTTTAACCCACTGAGCCACCCAGGCGCCACTGGTTTTGTTTCAAAGGCTTTTCATTCATGTGGTTGGTCAATTAGTCATTCCACAGGCAGACTTTTTTGAGCACCTTTGTTTTATAGACACTGTATTAGGTCTTGAAAATAAGTAGAGTAAGACATAGTTCCTGGGATCACAGGCCTAGTAGGGAAGATAGATGAGGGAATGGGTAATTGTGGTAGTGCTAGAAGGAGGGCTGTGGTAGGAGCTGGTGTCGTAGGGACCCTGAAACCAGAGTGATAAGGGAAGGCCTCCTAGAGGGTGCTGGCTGAGCAGTGTGCAGGGGACCACTCCGTGCATGGGGGACAGATTGAGTCATGACACCGCTTGAAAAGGCACTGGAACCATTACTATTGCCACAGCGTGGGGAGTGCCAGGAGACTGGAGGTAGCCAGGGTCCAGATGTTGGAATGCTTTGTATGCCATGCAAAAGAACATAGAATTCTGGATTTTATTCTTTAAGTTAGTGATTTTTTTATTATTGTTGCTTGAAGCCATCTAACCCTTTTTATCACATAGTTGCGTGATAGAATCTTGATTTTGGTCATGTCCTAGTTTATTCAAATCTTTTTCTGTTATTGGGCAAGAAATAAAATTTTCAAATACAAAGTTTTATATTTCTGTTACTCCTTTTTTTTTTTTTTAAGATGTTATTTATTTATTTGACAGACCACAAGTAGGCAGAGAGGCAGGCAGAGGGGTGGGCGGGAAGCAGGCTCCTTGCTGAGCAGAGAGCCCGATATGGGACGCAATCCCAGAACCCTGAGATCATAACCTGAACCGAAGGCAGAGGCATAACCCACTGAGCGACCCAGGCGCCCCTCTTACTTCCTTTTGAATGTTCATTGTGGAGAAGCTAAACATGAGCTTATGAATACTGCATTAAAAACTTGTAGTGATTCCATACAAATAACACATTTTTATGTAACCTCTGTACCAAAAAAAGAAAAAAAATTTTTAAATGTTAATCTAAAAATAAGCAAAGTAGCAGGTATTGGAGAGAGCAGTTATTAACAAACTGTAAAACCTTGAGTATGATACCAGTGTATCCTTAAATTTTTTTTTAAAGATTTTATTTATTGGACAGAGAGCACAAGTAGGCAGAGAGGCAGGAGGAGAGAGAGGGGGAAGCAGGCTCCCAGCTGAGCAGAAAGCACGATGTGGGGCTCGATCCCAGGACCCCAAGATCATGACCTGAGCCAAAGGCAGAGGCTTTAACCCACTGAGCCACCCAGGCACCCCCCCTTAAATGCTTTTTAAGAAACTTTTGTTAAATTGTAGGAAGGAGTCTGAGCAAGAGGCAGTTAATGTTTAGTGCGTAATGACCTAAAACATTGAACCTTTCAGGACATCACATTTTCTCATATGTGTCTTCACAGATGTAAAGACAAGTCTTACCCTGTGGACCTGCCAGTCGCTAGTGTTGTTATCTGTTTCTACAATGAAGCCTTGTCTGCCTTGCTCCGTACTGTGCACAGTGTCCTAGACCGCACACCAGCCCAGCTCCTTCATGAAATCATCCTTGTGGACGATGACAGTGACTTTGGTAAGGGATGTTGTCGCTGATACTATGGGATCTGGGCTGTTGATCATGGTGGGATTAGAATCAGCAGCAGCAGCTGACAGTTCAGATCGATGGCAGGGAGGACCCTGGTCCCAACAGGTGCAGGGGAGTTGGCAACAAGTAAGTATGTTTGTGGATTAGAGGATAATTTTTTGGAAACAGCTTTGTGATCTTTTTACAGACTGTGCTATTTAAGTTTGGCCCTTGAAATTTTTCCCTTGGCCTACCTTTTGAAAAAAATTTGCTAATCTATAGTTATTTTGAAATAAAAATTTTT
This sequence comes from Mustela nigripes, assembly GCF_022355385.1. Lineage (NCBI taxonomy): Eukaryota > Metazoa > Chordata > Mammalia > Carnivora > Mustelidae > Mustela > Mustela nigripes. The sequence continues at coordinate 4,907,980 of NC_081560.1, read as the reverse complement.
TTCAAAAGGTAGGCCAAGGGAAAAATTTCAAGGGCCAAATTTAAATAGCACAGTCTGTAAAAAGATCACAAAGGTGTTTCCAAAAAATTATCCTCTAATCAACAAACATAATTAAGAAACAAAGATTGTCTAAATACTAAATTGTAGAATTTATGGTGTTGAATTTTTTTTAATCTGTATTTTGTTTTTTGTTTGTAGTTATTTTTTTTTTAATTTTTAATTTTTTAATTTTTTTTTTTAAGATTTTATTTATTTGGGGGCACCTGGGTGGCTCAGTGGTTAAGCCGCTGCCTTCGGCTCAGGTCATGATCCCAGGGTCCTGGGGTCGAGTCCCGCATCGGGCTCTCTGCTCAGCAGGGAGCCTGCTTCCCCTCTCTCTCTCTGTCTGCCTCTCCATCTACTTGTGATTTCTCTCTATCAAATAAATAAATAAAATCTTTAAAAAAAAAAAAAAGATTTTATTTATTTGACAGAGAGAGAGATCACAAGTAGGCAGAGAGACAGAGAGAGATGAGAAGAAGCAGGCTTCCTGCTGAGCAGAGAGCCTGATGCAGGACTCAATCCCAGGCTCCTGGGATCATGACCTGAGCCGAAGGCAGAGGCTTAACCCACTGAGGCACCCAGGCGCCCTGTAGTTGTTTTTTTTTTTAAGTGAAAATTCATGATAACTTACGATGGTTTATCTACTAACAATGGAAAGAATTAATAGATATTTGAAGTTATGAAATTTAAATGTAAATGAGCTAGAATTTAGAAAAAATATTTAGTGTCCTTGGAAGATACTAAATTAATAAAAGGACATATTTCCTGCTGTTATTATATAATTCTTAGTAGCAATAGAAGATGTTAAAACCAGGGGCACCTGGGTGGATCAGTCGTTAAGTGTTTGCCTTCGGCTCAGGTCATGATCCCAGGGCCCTGGGATCAAGCCCTCCTTCGGGCTCCCTGCTCAGCATGAAGCCTCCTTCTCCCTCTCCCAATCCCCCTGCTTGCGTTGCTGTTTCTCTCTCTGTCAAATAAATAAATAAAATCTTTTTTTTTTTTTTTTTTAAAGATTTTATCCATTCACTTGACAGAGAGAGATCACAAGTAGGCAGAGAGGCAGGCAGAGAGAGAGGAAGGGAAACAGGCCCCCCTGCCGAGCAGGGAGCCCGATGCGGGACTCGATCCCAGGACCCCGAGATCACGACCCGAGCCGAAGGCAGCGGCCTAACCCACTGAGCCACCCAGGCGCCTGATAAATAAAATCTTTTTAAAAAGCCCTTAAAACTGTTCTGATTTGGAGTAACAGTTAATTTCAAACAAAAGATATACCTTATTTTGGTTTTAAATCTGATTTAATGCAGTCAGTGGAACATTCATTCACTCAAGATAATCATATCAAACATTTTTTATGCAAAGCATTGTGCTAGTTGCTGTGGAAATATGAATAATTCTATAAATTAAGTATTCTTCTTGGCTAGTGTTTCAACTCTTACCCTTCCTTTTTCTTCCTTAGGAGATAAACCATAATTTTTTTTTAAATAAAGCAGCAAAAGATTCTGTAATAATTACTTGATAATTTGTTGCTGCAAGTATCAGATACAATCTTAGAGTAGCTATTAAAAAAGCCTTTGTATATGTCTCCTGTTGTTGTATTATGACTCTTTATTTTCAGATGATTTGAAAGGAGAACTAGAGGAATATGTCCAAAAATATCTCCCTGGAAAAATTAAAGTGATAAGAAACGCAAAGCGTGAGGGATTGATTCGAGGAAGGATGATTGGAGCAGCCCACTCTACAGGTATAACTTCCTGCTCTCTTCTCAGTGGGGGAGAAGTGACAAGGGCTTTGTCCTTGGAGCCTTTCTTATTGTGCAGAGATCTGTGAAAAGTGATTTCCTAAATGGGCATTGTTAGCAGGAGAGAAAAGGCTTGTGTTCACTTTGGAAAGGGTTTCTTTCCAAAGAATTTTGTATTTCTTGGGACAACAGTGTCCCAAAATACAGACTCCAGGGAGGTGAGCTCTAGAGTCCAAACTGGTCTGTTTTCATAGTGGTCCTTATTGCAAATTATTGCTGCTCATGTAGGTCTGTATCTTGTTTACTTATATAAGGAGAAGAGTAAAGCAAAATGTATCTGAACTTCTGTAATTTTTTTTTTTACTTTTTTTTTGTTAAAGGTTTATTTATTTGAGAGAGCGAGCGAGCGAGTGAGCCTACAGGGGGAAGGGGCAGAGAGAGAGGGAGAGAGAGAATCTCCAGCAGACTCCATACTGAGTGCAGAGCCTGACACAGGGTTCAGTCCCATGACCCTGAGATCATGACCTGAGCTGAAATCAAGAGTCAGATGGTCCCTCAGTAGACTGAGCCACCTAGGCACCCCTGTAATTTTTGTCATACAACATTTAAAGTCTGTGTACTCAAACTGTTTGATTTGAATTAAGCCAGTAATTCTTGAGTTCAAATACATACCTCTGGTGATAATGGATCATGATTTTTGTTGAATAAATGGACATGATACTGAAAATTGACTTACCACAGAGCTGGCTGGCTCAGTCAGTAGAGTGTGTGACTCTTGATCTTGGGTTGTAAATTCAAGCCCCACACTGGGTGTGGGAATTAATTAAAAAATAAAAATAAAAAATAATGAAAACTGATTTATAAAACTATAAAGATACTTTCTTTAAAATTCTCAATCCTTCTGATCCCATCAAAGATAAAGTCTCTATTAGAAATCTGTCTTTAAGACATTTCCAGCATATACTTACCTCCCCTTTGAAAAAGAAAGAACGGTGCACCTGGGTGTCCCAGGTTAAGCCTCTGCCTTTGGGCTCAGGGCATGATCTAGGGTCCTGAGATCGAGTCCCATGTTGGGCTGTTCATCGGGGAGTCTGCTTCTTCCTCTCCCTCTGCCACTCACCCCCTCCACATGCTTTCTCTTTCTCGCTCTCTCAAATAAATAAATTAAATCTTTGGAAAAAAACGTATCAAATTTAGTATTTTGCAGAAAATATATCTGGTTAGTTCTCAGTTACATGGTATTGAACCATTGTATTTCTCTTTATGGTTACCTCTGTAAGGTTAGTGATTCTGATTTTCATTTTTGATCTTGGTAAAATTGCCTTTTAAAATAAATTTATTTAAGTTAAATGATTTAGTTTAAAAATAGTAGGTATATAATATTGTAAGTAGTGTATGGATATGGGGAAAAAAAATAGGAAGGTAATTTGAGAATTCCAGAACTTGGGGTGTAGGGGCTTGTTAAAATCATTGTGATTCTTATTTTACTAACTAGAAGAAAAGATACCTCATTGGCTCATGAAAGCCACTACAGCTGACCAGGTGGGGGAATTAGGAAGGAAAGGCGAAAAATGGAAGAAGTGAGCATGTGGCCATTGAGTAGTGACTTCAGAGGAGAAGGGAACCCATGTCACTGGCATGGCAGAAGGGGTACCTGTGTCTCTCACTCCTGAGAGAGTTGCTGTGTTGTAGCGATGATCACTATGTCATGTTTCTGTGTCACCAGTGAAGACAGTTATGTTCTCAGGCAGGGAAATGTATAGTAAATTAGAATTTTTTTTTCTTTTTTTTAGAGAGAAGGGCTGGCAAGGGTGGAGGGAGAGGGGAGAGAATCTCAAGCAGACCCTGCTGAGTGCGGAGCTCGAAGCTCCATTCCCAACCCCCAGGCCGTGACCTGAGGTGAAGCCAGGAGTCGGTCACTTAACTTACTGCGCTAACCAGGCACTCCTAAATTTAGAAATCTTTTGATCGCAGTAAGTGTAATAAAAACATTTACACACAAGTGGCCACTGCCCTTGTACCGCAGTCCTAGCTTTCTGTCCAGAGAACAGAATTGTTCCCATGAGACTTTGCATCTTTTCCCTGAGGAGAATTGGGATTGATTGATAGATGTTTCAATCCTAGCAGTGCACTTGAGGCCGACTTCCGGCTAGAAGGTCCTCCTCTCTTCCTGACTGGCGTAGAGGAATGCTTTGACCGTTGGGCTGGGAGGGAGGCGGGTGTATTTCACCCCGTGAACGCAGCATCTCAGGGAACTAGCGGCTGCCCCGATCGGAGTGCTGTGACCTCTCAGGCCTGCTGCTGTTTGCCTCCTCAGGAGAAGTCCTGGTCTTCCTGGACAGCCACTGTGAAGTAAATGTGATGTGGCTACAGCCCCTGCTGGCTGCCATCCAGCAGGACCGGCGGACCGTGGTGTGCCCGGTCATCGATATCATCAGCGCGGACACGCTCGCCTACAGCTCGTCCCCTGTCGTGCGGGGAGGATTCAACTGGGGGCTTCACTTCAAGTGGGATCTTGTTCCCCTTTCTGAGCTCGGAGGACCAGAGGGAGCTACTGCACCAATAAAGTGAGATTTCTCCTCCAGATTGGAAAAATTCCTGTCAGTACTTCTTCAAAAGAGAAAAAATATTTTGAAGAGAATCCCTTCTTTGCAGGGAGCAGAAGTGGTAGCTTAATTTGCCCATTAGAAATTCTTGAATGCTCACTGAATTTTATGTGCTGTGCCAACTTCTGAGGAAAGATTTGTGACCTGGGAATTATTCATGTCCTGAGGGATGTATCACTTAGGAAGGCAGACAGCTAAGATCAGTATCTTGGGATAATTGTGCATCGGATACAGTAGGAGTACCCCACGTGCTGTGTTTTTTAATGTCGGTTCAGCATGGTTTATTGCCTTTGTCATTTACCTATCTTCAGTTCTTTGCTAGTACGAGTGGCGCTGTGAGGAACATTTGCTGTATAAGCGTTTCTGTAATTGGGATTTTTAGGATGGATTTCTGCTAGTACAGTTACAAGTCACAGTGCAGAAATTATTTTTAGTTCTCATTCATATTCTCAATATTACAAATCTGCTTATGTATTTTTTTCGTTTTAAATTTCTCATGTGGATTTCGGGGAGGTTTGTTTGTGTTTCTACCTTTTATTTTTTTAAAGATTTTATTTATTTATTTGACAGAAAGATCACAAGTAGGCAGAGAGGCAGGCAGAGAGAGAGGGGAAAGCAGGCTCCCTGCTGAGCAGAGAGCCCGATGTGAGGCTCGATCCCAGGACCCTGAGATCATGACCTGAGCTGAAGGCAGTGGCTTAACCCACTGCGCCACCCAGGCGCCCCTGTGTTTCTACTTTTTAACATTCTTGGACCTATAGGGTTTTTTTTTTTTGTTTTGGACTTTTTAGTTTTTTTAACCTGTGACAAAATAATGTATGTAAAAAGTACACATATGTATATATGTATGATGCACACAACTTAATACATGGTTGTAATATGAACACCTGTGTGGCTACCACCCAGGTCAAGACATGGCATCCAGGTGCCCTCTGTATCCCTGCTGTGGTCACAGCCCCTGGCCTTAGAGCGGTCATTACCCTGACCTGGTGATCATTTCCTCACTTTCCTGTAGTTTTACCATCTCTGCCTGCGTCTCTAAACAATATAGTTTAGTTTTGCCTGTTCTTGGACTTCATGTAAAATGAAGCCATCGGACTCCTTTTGTCCTTGCTGCTTTTACTCAATATTGCTTTAAAAAACTCATCTGGGTTACAGTGTATGGCTCTGCTTTATACAGCAATGAAAGAGGGTCATGATCTGTTAATATATCGTAACTTACCCAGTTTACTGTTGGTGAGGAGGTCGGGTGGTTTTCCATTGTCTTTCTTTAATGCCGCGGATGGTGCTGTTACCCGCGCTGTTATTCCCCCCTTCTAGTTTACAAGAGGAGAACTGGTTTGAGAGCATGCCTCTCTCTACCTTTAGGAGGTGATGTTTTCCCAGCACGTCCCGTGGCTCTGCGGCTGGCCTGTAGGGGCTTGCCAGCTTCCTCCCACCTGACCCAGACGTGGAGGGGAGACCTCCGCCGCCTCCTGGGGGCCGATGTGCTCTGCTGGCCGAGCAGGGCCGACTTCTGCTCCCTCGGGCTTCGGGTGAGAATCCGCTGCAGTTCTGTAAGCTCAGTGGCAGAACCTGGGTGGGTCACGACCCCCCTCCCCGCTCTCAGGCAGGGCTGCATCCGGGGACTGTCTGGTTGGGCTCCTGGTCTCTACAGCCTCATGTCCTGTGATTGGAGGCTGACGGCAGTGACTCGGATTCTGTCCTCTCGGACTGTCCGCGGTGTTCTCTGTGAGAAGGTAAAGACGCGCCACGCAGGAGGACAGTAGCCCGGCTGCTGCGTGCTCTCCGTGTCTTGCCCGTCTTGCCTGTTTCACCATCTTCATGGGTGTTGGAGGCCACGGCACTGCTGGAGTTGAGAACCAAACCAGGCCCTGACTTGTGTCTCCTTCAAAGTCCGGACACTTTGACAAGGTTAAGGACGGGAAAGTTGAGTGCACTGAGAAAGGGTCTGTGCTATGTGTCGTGCGTTCGCCTACGTGACTTCCCACACACTCTCCCTGCAGTAGGGAACAAAGTGGCCAGGGTCCTGAGTTCTTAGTTAGACCTTGTTGTTCTGTCCCTCCCATAACCCACTCCCTGGTTGATTGTCTTGCTAATGGCTTTAGCCGAAACTACCTGGCATCACGAGGTTTGTTTGTAGTAAATGTAAACTTGTTATAGAAGCTTGTGGTCATCTGACTATGTACTGACATATTACTCCTCCTGTTCTGGTCTGCCTTATAAATGCTTGTAAGATGTGGAATAAATTTAGCACTGTTGGACATCATCTTCTGTGTCCCTCCTGTCTCCATCTCTTTGTCTCTTAACTTTTTTCATCATCCTCTTAGCCCTCAAGGTTACCCTGGTCGATTCGTCGTGCTGGGCGCGACACATGGGCATTGGTTTTCATTGTTTAATTTTTAATGCTTTTAATCACAAACATGTATTCAGTAACAAAATAATATAGAACAACTTTTGACGAGGAGTGACTGACTCCCTCTTTGCTCCCTGTTCTCAGTCCACCTCCGCAGAAGCCAATTCTTACACTGTTTTTATTTTGGGTCTTCTGTTTTTTGCTTCTTTCACTCTAGAGGAACATATTCTTCTTTTCCCTGTAAAACTGATTTTAGGTCCTTTCTGTGGGAAAAGTGAAAATTGTGTTCCTTGATGTCATTGTCTTCTGCTCTCCGGCGAGGTGGAGTAGTATGGGTGTTTCTGCAGCAGCGTTAGTTCCTTCTGGCACTTGGAGGGAGCTGTGCCTGTGGGCTGTGACGGAGCCGTGCCTGTGGGCTGTGACAGCGCCGTCTCACCGCCTCCTTGTGCGGCGAGGGCGCGAGCGCGCCTTCCTCCTCTGGCCGCTTCCCCGCTCTTCTCTCCGTTCTGTGCGCGCTCTCACTTTCAGGATATCAAGGCTGCTAACTTTCTCAGTTGGATGTTTAGATTTTTTAAATTTTTCATCCTTTTTCCCTTCCTAGTGTATGCATTTAAGGAAATCAACTTTCTAATCGTGCTTTTAGCTGCATCCCACAAAGTACTATTTTTTGTCATTTATTTCAGAATATTTTCATTGTAATGGCTTTTCTGACCTGTAGGTTATTTAGCAGTACCTTCATTATTTCCCAGACATATGAGGATTTTAGAATTACGTATTCCGGGGCGCCTGGGTGGCTCAGTGGGTTAAGCCGCTGCCTTCGGCTCAGGTCATGATCTCAGGGTCCTGGGATCGAGTCCCGCATCGGGCTCTCTGCTCAGCAGGGAGCCTGCTTCCTTCTCTCTCTCTCTGCCTGCCTCTCAGTGTACTTGTAATTTCTCTCTGTCAAATAAATAAATAAAATCTTTAAAAAAAAAAAAAAAGAAAAAAAAAAAGAATTACGTATTCCTAGCTTAGTATACACTGTGATTAAGAAATATTCTGTATTATTTTAATTCTTTGAAAATTGGTGAGATTTGCTTTACGGCCAAGCACATGAGTAATTTTTGTAAATTTTCATGTGTGCCTGGAAAATTTGTATTTTCTGTGGTTGCTAAAAATGGGATTCTATGGGTGCCTGGGTGGTTCAGTGGGTTAAGGCCTCTGCCTTCGGCTCAGGTCATGATCCCAGGGTCCTGGGATCGAGCCCCACATCGGGCTCTCTGCTCAGCGGGGAGCCTGCTTCCCTTCCTCTCTCTCTGCCTGCCTCTCTGCCTATTTATGACCTCTGTCTTTTTTTTTTTTTTTTAAGATTTTATTTATTTATTTATTTATTTGACAGATCACAAGTAGGCAGAAGTTCTTCTGTCTTTGTCAGAAAGGTTTTTCAGATATGCATAAATTTGGTTTCTTTTTTGACCATATCTCTTTATCTGTCGGCCAAATTTTGCATCTTGTCTTTAATCCTTGCATATTTTGAGTGGTTATTTTGATCTCTCCGCCTGATAACTACATTATTTGAAACCCCTGCACATCTGTTCCTCTTGTAGATTCTCTTCATGTGGTTTATCTTCCTGATTGCCTGGTTATTTATTTGTTTGGTTGCTTATTTACTTTTGTTTGGTGGCAGACACTGTCGTGAAAAATTATGGAAATACATTCATACCTGAGATGGTGCTTTCCTCCCTGCAGAGAAGTTGTGCTTCCCTTCTAACAGGGAGCTTGGGATGCTGAAATACACCATCGCCTTAGTTCAGTTTCAGAAGTGAGACAGCTGGAGGCTGAGTGTGTGTCTGAGGGCCAGTCTCTTTCAGCTTCTCTCATTAACCATCTCATTCTTGGCAGTATTGACATTTGGAGCTGGATACTTCTCTGTTGTGGGCTCTCTCTTGAGCGTTTTAGAGTATGCAGTAGTGTGCTTGGCTTCAGACCATGAGTTGTGAGTAGAAACCCTCCCCTACCCCAACCACTGCATTGCAGCAGCTAAAAATGTTTGTGGACATTACTGAAGTGTTTGCCTGGGGACAGTCATCCTATTTGAGAACTACTGGTCTTAGTCAGAGTTCATCTGGTCTCTACTTGATAGGCCCTGAAGTCCAGTTTTTATCCCACTGTTCTGCGAGACTGTCAGAAGGAATTAATTCAAATCAAGTGTATTTCTAGTAACAGTGTTGTAATTTATAAATTATTTTTGATGCTTAGAAAAGTAGCCGTCATTTCCCAGACATCTAGTATATCATTGGCATCTAGAAAATTCAGCTATGTGGCCCAGCTCATTTCCTGATGTTAGATAAAATGTTCCGTAATAGTTAATCTGGTCTTTATTAGCGATGTTCCAAAGGTACACTGAACTTTTTAAATAACAAAGATAGTAGATAAATGGCTCTCTGCAATTGGTACAGTAATTTTTTCCTTTTTCAGGTCACCTACAATGGCTGGAGGATTGTTCGCCATGAACAGACACTATTTCAATGAGCTCGGACAGTATGACAGTGGCATGGATATCTGGGGAGGAGAAAATTTAGAAATCTCCTTTCGGGTAATTTTTTCATGTTTAACTCTGTGTACTGGAATATAATTTTTATCCACGACCTCTTATTTTCTGTAAGTTCTCTTTCATTATCTTTGTTAACAAACTGTCTTTAGTGAAGGCTACTTTATCATAATCCGTGATGGGGATAATACCCATTCAAAGTGTGGAAAGTATCTAAGCAGCCTTGTAAGAATTTAAAAGGGAAGGTTGTAATGAATGGTTGGGTATAATTTCAGATGTTTAAATGTGCATTTACGGTAGAGTTTTGTTCTTTGCCAGTTTATTCATCTTACTTGCTAACCCTAGACATAGATATTTAAGGTGATCGGATATCCCTGATTGCTCAAGACTGTCCTGGTTCACACCTGTTCTCCCAGGAAAATTATTAATAGCTCCCCATTCCACTTTCAGAAGTAGCTAGCAGAGTACTTTATATATCCAAGTCCCTCTGGCCCGAGGAAGGAATTAATCTCCTCTCCAGCTGCTGAAGTCGGGAAGATGGCGGTATGGGTGGGGTCTGGGACTCAGGGAACTGTGGGGGTGAAAGACAGTCTGCAAAGGGCAGAATGAGGGCAAGGGAAAGAACTCGGACTTCTCCGAACCAGCTGATGTCCTCACTCCCCACCTCTCGGCTCTGGGGCTCCATAGCAGATACCCCATCCACAACACTGTGGTATGTGGTACGTGTGTCATTTTGTTTTTTTACGATGTATTGACTGTAGTGTTTTTAAAAGGTAGTTTTTCATACGTAATCTTTTAGAATTTTAAAGTTGAAAGAAATAAGATATTGTTCAGTCTTACTTTGGACATAAGGTAATAGAGTTCCACAAAAACTAAAATATAACTATATAAAGTAACCCAGATGGCCAAGGTGAAATTTACACAAGAACTGAGATCTTTTGATTCTTAATCTAGAGTTACTCAGTGTGTGTGTGTGTATATATACATGTTTTGAGAAAGTACCAGTAATGAGATTAGAGGACCAGCCAGTAAGCATTCTTTGTCCCTAAGTCCTGAGGATCAAATTCCTTAATGTGTTAAAACAGCAAAGTACATGGTAAGTGTGATTTTAGACACAGGGTGGTAAAAGAATGGTACGCTATTTTAGAATTTAGTTTCTTTTTAATCATAAAGATATAATTTTTTTAATGTACCCTTTCACTTTCTTGTATTTGGTACTTATACAAAACATCTTGAAGTCTCACAAACACCTATTTAATAAAGATTAATTTCATGAAAACGCATACATTGATTTCATAGCAGTGCAAGGCAACTATTAATACATATTTTGCTTCTGACCAGATTTGGATGTGTGGAGGTAAACTCTTCATCATCCCATGCTCTAGAGTCGGACACATTTTCCGGAAAAGGCGACCGTATGGTTCTCCTGAAGGCCAGGACACCATGACCCACAACTCCTTGAGGCTGGCGCATGTTTGGTTGGATGACTACAAGGTGAGATTAAGTTACTCTGCTGGAAGGGTCTGCTTGGCTCTAGCTCCTTTGCAGACAGCTCTGGTTACCTGCCTTTTCATTCTGGCACATTTCTGTGGGACAATCTATGCTTCGGGGCCATCCCTTTTGTACATTTCTTTTCTTCTCATTTTTTGTTGTGACCCTTCTTCTAATTTTCCAAATGACCACTCTATAATAGGAAATACAGCCAACATAAGAAATTTTCTTGTCAGTGTCTTTATTCCTCTCACTCCCACAGAACGTGGCTCCTTTTCTTTGCTCCTTGGGCTTCACTGTGTCCCAGTCTTTCCACTTTCCCTGTTAGGCTCTGCACATGTAGTAGCACTTTCTCTTTCTGCTGTGATATTTCCTTTGTAACATCTTTATTGAGGTATAATTCACAAGTCATTTTATCACCCCCAACAAGAAACTCCGTATCCTTCAGCTATCACCCCCCTCATCTCCCACAGCCCTAGACAACTACTAGTCTACCTCCTGACTCTCTAGATTTGCCTATTCTGGAACTTTCCTACAAATGGAATCCTACAACACATGATCTTTTGTGACCACCTTAGTAAGCATAACGTTTTCAGGTTCATCCATATGGGTACCATGTAGCACTGCTTCATTCCTTTTTTATTGCCAAATAATATTCCATTGTGTGATTACACATTTTATCCATTCCTGAGTTATGAGAAATGCTACTGTGAACATTTGTGCACAGTTAATTTTTTTAAACATGCATTTGAGTGTCTACTGTATACCAGGCTCTGTGTCAGGTTTTGGGAAATGCACTGGGCATGGAGGTGTGTGCTGTCGGGAGAAGATCACTGCATGGGGAGCAGAAGTGGGGGCTTGTGGTCATGCGTCTGCCTCACTGCATGTTTCCTCCCTACTCCCTCATCTAGACTCCAGGCTTGTTCTCCATGTTCCTCAGCTTTGAGTCACACTGTCTCCCAGCTGCTCTCAGAAAGTGGTTCCCAGACCCATGTAAATGTTCAGCAGGGCAAAGCTGTTGTCATAGGCAGGTAACCCAGTATTTGCCGTTTCCCCCTTGCTGACCTTGCACTGATGCTGCAAAAGCAGCTGAGTCATAGAAATCATTGTGTTAGATTTTGTGCTCCAAGTGCTGTGAGTCACGCTGAGTGCGCAGAAAGCACCTTTTGCTGTAGACTGAAACACGTGGTTGTTTTCAAGGGAAAAGGCATGTTGTTTGAGCTGCGGGTAGTTGTGAGTTAACTATTCACTTTTCTCCACAGAGTACTTTTTATGTAAAAGAATGGCTCACAAACCATGGTTATTTATATTTGGATATTTGGCGCACATTCTCAAAAATGAACCAACTGAGCCTCTCACTTCAACTGACAGCATTTGTTGCAAGTGGAAAACTCATATTGATCCCTGGGAGCTTGATGGCTTCCAGTACTTAAATGCTCTTTTGATGAGATTAGGAATATTTATGAATATAACTTTTTATATTATATAGTGACATTTGTCAGTATTTGGAACTTCACCACCCAGGGAGCAGTATTTTCCAAATGACTAAAGTATGATGGTATAGAAATCTTGGTTGGGGAAAAGATCCATTCAGAGAGCTGGATAGAGCAGTAGATTTTAATGCGACCTACAGAAAGCTCAGTGATAACAATTTAAAGGTTAGTTACAGTGTGGAAAATGAAGAGAGTTTTGGTAAAATATCAAAGTGGGGTGCCTGGAAGGCTCAGTTGGTTAAACATCTGCCTTTGGCTCAGGTCATGATCTCAGGGTCCCTGGATCGAGCCCTGCATTGGGCTTCTTGCTATGCAGAGGGTCTGCTTTTCCCTCTCCTGCTCCCTGGCTTATACTCTGTCAAATCTTTAAAAAATATATCAAAGGATAGTTATAATTCTCTGAAACTATTAAAATATCCCTGGCATTTTAAACTATATATTTCCATACACTCAATATTTAAAAATCTGTCTAACCAAACATGACAGTAACAGGTTCACATGCAGAAATGAGAGTTCAGCTTGCTTTTTAGCCAAACATTGAAAAGATTTGTAAAACTGTAAAGCAATGTCACTGTTCTCACTAAATTTCTTGTTGTTCTTCAAAGCACGTTTATGTTGATAGGTAGTGAGTTATTTTTAACAAATTAAATGTTTCAACTTTCCATATGGTAAATACCAGTAAATAAACTCACACAAACAGAAGCTCCTTGGACTCAGTAATCAATTATCTTTGACACTCCAGAATCCTGACAGAGTCAGAACTGCCGGCCTCACACGTCGCCTGCCTCATTGATTCTGAGATCACATTTTACATGTTTAGCCATTTCTGAAATAGGGACGTATCTTAGAATTTAAGATGTCGTATTGTCAATGATGGACCTAATTGTGTGAAAAGTTCATGCTGACATTTTTCAACAACATCAAGAAAACACTGGCATGAAAAATAATTTGCTGATAATACTCATTTTAAGCAAAAAACCTGTTCTCTTATTTTTCCTTTTTCTTTTTAAAATTCAGGAGCAGTATTTTTCCTTAAGACCTGATCTGAGGACCAAAAGCTATGGAAATATCAGTGAGCGTGTTGAATTGAGGAAGAAGTTGGGTTGTAAATCATTTAAATGGTATCTGGATAATATTTACCCAGAGATGCAGATATCTGGGCCCAACGCCAAACCCCAGCAACCCATTTTTATCAATAGAGGGCCCAAACGCCCCAAAATCCTTCAGCGTGGAAGGGTAAGGAAGTAATATCAAAGTGTTTCATGAAAAGTTGTATGATAGCGTAAATGACATTTTAGACTTAAAGTATCATTTCAGTGATAGACTTTAGCTTGCTTCTGTTGTGTTCTTTGGGTGGGACCTTCCTCCACTCAGGTATTAAGACTTTAGAAACGTTAGTATCTCCACTGTTACTATTAACATCCTTAAAGAGTGAGTGACTTCTGTAAGTTACATGCTAGCTTCCAAGAGGGTGGATACGAACAGACCAGTGAAGGCGCTGTAAGTCAGTATGAAACTCGTTTGGCAGAACCAAGTCCCAAAAGGAGAAATGGGGCTGGTCTCTGCCATTGGGCCAAAGCGTTGGGAACCGACCCCAGAGAGCAAGTGGAAGATGGTGGCACAGCCTACGGCTCACACCTGGGCGGCCGAGCGGTCATGTGAGCTGCGCAGAAAGCCCACGACCTGCTACATCTCTGTACGTGTTCCCTTTTGTTTCTGAAGGACTCTGTTCACAGTTCTGTATCACATTTAAATTTTAGGGGTCTAGTCATAAAATCATACCTTTTTCCTGAGTCATTTCTTAGAATCTGCTTTCTGAAAGTAAGCTACTGAAAGTAGATACTCTGATGGTTGTGGGGTTTTCTCTTCTTTTGTGTTAAGGCAGCGCCCTGTAGGATCTTTCACCACGGCGGCTTTCCTCCGTGACTCTTCAGCTACAGAGCTTTCCCCTTCTTTTTAGAGATTACGAACAAAGTCAAGGTGTTAAAAAATGGACAGAACCGGGGTTTGTCCATGTAGCGGAAATGCTTTCCGTTAGCCTTCCCTCGCGCATCCAAGCTCCTTTCCCGCACCAGCCTACCCAGGCCGGATACTCAGTGCCTGCTCTGTGTTCCTCACATTCAGCTACATACTGTCTCGTTTGTACCTTTTATTCCTACTTTCTCCATTTCATTTGAAGGTTCTTCAGGGCTGAGATGTTTTAATTTCCTTCCTCCCCTCTAGTAGATTAGTAAACCTGTATCTTTAGGTAGAATTTCGACATGACACTGCTTACATATATTGTTAACATTACCTATAACCTTGAAGTCTATTGTGATACCCTATGTAGAGAAGCTAGAATTTAGGAATTAAAAAATGCTTCTGTTTTTATGACCTTTAAAATTCACAGCTTTGGAGTAATGTATTCACACTATGTAGCACTCTAAGGTATCTTCTGCCAAGAGCACTCTCTCCTTTTACAGCTCTATCACCTCCAGACCAACAAGTGTCTGGTGGCCCAGGGACGTCCAAGTCAGAAAGGAGGCCTGGTGGTGCTTAAAGCATGTGACTACAGTGACCCAAGTCAGGTGAGTCATGCATGCCTCCGGGCTCAGCCGGTCCTTGGAAAGTGTCCTTCAGTGAAGGGAACTTGGGGTGGTCCCTGAGGAGGGAGGGAGGTTTGGAAGACCCTGGAGATTTTACTCTTGACTCTCCTTAGCTGACATGGTTTAAGTAAGGAATGACTTTGTGTGCTTTGTATATTTTTCCTACCTTTGCTCCTGTGTGTTAGAAGCATCCTTTGTACTCTGCAGTCACACAGCAGGTCCAAAGTGGCAAAGGAGGGGCACCTGGGTGGCTCAATGGGTTAAGCCTCTGCCTTCGGCTCAGGTCATGATCTCAGGGTCCTGGGATCAAGCCCCACATCAGGATCTCTGCTCAGCGGGGAGCCTGCTTCCCGTACCCCACCCTGCCTGCCTACTTGTGATCTGTCAAATAAATAAATAATTTTTTTAAAAAAAGTGGCAAAGGAAGGGCAGGCACATTACAGAGGAAATGAATTATTATCTTCAGTAGAGTTTTCTCTGAAAGCCAATTTCTCCTAGTTTAGTAGTCCCATCAGAAGAAACCATAACAAAAAACAGTTTATTTCATTCACATAACCTGTTCTCACGTAATCTTTCCAATGGTGTTAAAGTAGGCCTAAAAATAAGCTAAAAACTTAGGTAAGTTTGGAACAGTAATATCAGACTGACTTGTATCTGATGGAAGTCTTATCCCCGGTTGTGAAACCGCACACCTCTGCGGTCCGAGCACGTCACAGGGAGGGGATTTTCATTCCCACTTGCGTGCCAGGGATGGCCCCAGTCAGGACTAAAATGGTCAGACCATGTGTGTTCTCTGAAATGTCATAGAAGCCCCTCTATATCTAGGGAAGCTTGCAAAGGATGGAAGATGTCATCCACACTAGAAAATAGGATTCAGAAGGGGTTCTGTGCTGTGTCTGGGTCTGAGAGGTATCAGACTCCCGGACACCAAAGTGTCCAGCTGGACTGCTGCCTCGCTGGCTTTGGTTACATGAGACCACTGAGCTTTGTTCCAGAAAATGGGAGAAGTTTGAAGAAATGGAGTTACATGCGCCTGTTTGTTGGGATCACGTAGATCTGTACTGATCCTGTAACCACCAGCCACATGGAGCTCTTTACATTTAATTAAAATGAAATAAGTTATGTGTTTCCTCATGTTGGACAACACAGGTTATAAAACATGAGCATGGTTGCAGAAAGTTCTATTTTTAGAACTGTTCATGTTAATGGAGACAGCACACATAAATTTTGGGCCTGGAGGTAGAAATAACTAATGAGTAAAATAATTCAGAGATGAAAGTATATTCCTTGTGGATTTAGTGAAGGTGCAGTTTGGAGAATAAGTTATTCCTCACTCTTGTCCCGTTCAGCCAGTTTTAGGTCTTTGTTTCTGAAAGATCTGCACAGAGATCTGACAAAGATCAAAAGATCTTTGTCCTGAAAGATCTGCACATCTAAAGAAAAAACCCATTTCTGGGCCCTCCGAGGAAATCATCATCTCAGCCTAAATGCTGTGGTGATCTGGGGTTAGAGCAGAACTTTCCCAGGATGACGTGTGTATGGGCTCCTGCGTGCACGGCCCAGCTGAGGCATGTGTGCGCGGACAGGCTGCGCTGCCTAGGGATGGGGAGCACCGCAGGACTGGGAGATGCTAGAACTAGAAAGGTCTCCAGTCACGTGCTCAGTTAACTGAGTCAGTTAAATTCAAAGTTAACCACTGTTTCGGTTTCTTCCTGTGATTACACTTCCTGTTCTGTGTCTGTTCGTTCGTTCATTCCATTTTCAGGTGGCGGAGCTGACGCTGCGTACACGTGACTCAGGGTTGCGGGTCTCTCCCTGCTTTCTGAGACACGTGGAGTAGCCCCGGTCTCCCCCCACGGATAGGTGACCCGGGGCACAGCCCAAATTTCAGATCTGAAGAGGACCTTGGAGTTTTCTGATCTTTGATTCTCTTCCTCAGATTTGGATTTATAATGAAGAGCACGAGTTGGTTTTAAATAACCTCCTTTGCCTGGATATGTCAGAAACTCGCTCTTCAGACCCACCACGACTCATGAAGTGCCACGGGTCGGGAGGATCCCAGCAGTGGACCTTCGGGGTGAGGAGCTTGCCGGGGAGGATGGGAGCGCATGAGGAAGCAGGTGGAGCTAAGCGGGGGCAGGGCAGATGCCCTCCTAGTTTAGCTGACAGAAAGTAGTTCTGAGTTTGTCGTATCATTAAATAAAGCATCGGAGCTAGTCCACATGTCTTCTGGATCTCTCTGTCTTCTCTACACATTCTGGCAGCAAAGCCTTTTAAGTTAAAGCCAGGAATTGTGGGTATATTTTTCTTGCTACTTTTTTTCCAGAAGAGTAATCGGCTGTACCAGGTGTCAGTTGGACAGTGCCTGAGAGTGGTCGATCCACAGAGTCACAAAGGCTATGTTGCGATGGCGATCTGCGACGGCTCTTCCTCACAACAGTGGCATCTGGAAGGTTAAGCGGATGTGGCGGTCGGCGTGGTAATTCATCAGGGTCCACCTCCGCTGTGCGCTGTGAGGCTTGAGAAGTTGCTGGTTACAGGAAAATCCCTGAAATGATTTTCTGATTAAGTAGAACCACTTTTGAGAGGATAAGACCCAGATGTACTAGAGACTGGCGCACAGATGGTCATCAGAAAGTGAGGGAATCTGTTTTACCAAGACATTAACATCACTTCTGAGCTGCTAAGGAATTTCTTGCTGATGGTGAGAAATTAGGATACAGTTTTAACTCTATAAAGGGTCAGGTTTGCACAGAGGACAAAGCCAGGCAATTGGCGTTTCTGTTCACACTTATTTATGCTTTTTAATCCCTTTAATAATGGAATGGCATTTCTCTGATCAAGAACTTGTCATGATTTCTTTTTTTAGAAGGACTTCACAGAAACGCATTTTTTTTTCTTTTACTTATATTATCATGTCCTAAATAATTTTAAACAGACTGAATCTACATTACTTTTAACTTCAGAGGACCTCCTTTATAAGATTATATATTTAAGAGGCAGTTAACTATTATAAATTATTTTGATGAATTATGGTACTATTGACATTAAAATAAAGGGTCCTTTTGATGATTTATGTGGGACTTTTTGTCTGCTCTTCTTGTATTGGGGTCTCTGATCTGCGTGCAGACCACCATGTGTGTATCACATGATGAGCGCGATACCTGGGTTCGGCTAGTGAGTCAGTAAGTGAGGTCGCAGCACCATTCCTTAGCTTGAACTGTGTGAACTTGATGCTGAAAGTCTGTGAATTTGGATAGTTTCCACTAAAGCTGCCTATGAATCATCCAGGTAGAGTTGCTAAGTAGGAATTTGGTACAGAGGTCAAGATCCATCCTCAGAAATCCAAATTCAGATTACTGATTCAGTTTCATTGCTGGTCATCGGTCTGTTCAAATTTTTTATTCCTGCTTCAGTTTTGGTAGGTTATGTGTTTCTAGCAGTTTGTCCCATTTCTTCTAAGATGTCTGATTTGTGGGCATCTAGGTTTTCATAGTCTGTTACAGTTGTTACTTCTCCTCTTTCATTACTTTGTTAATTTGGGTCCTTTTTTTTTTTTTTTTTAATGAGTGTGACTAGACATTTATCAGTTTTTCAGAGAAACAGTTCCTGGTCTCATTGAGCTATTCTGTTGTTTTTTTAGTTTCCATATCCTACATTTCTGATCTTGACTATTTCCTTCCTTCTGCTGTGTTTATTTCCTTTAGGTGTAAGGTTAGGTTTGAGGTTTTTCTTGCCTCTTGAGGTAGGCTTGTATTGCTGTATACTTCCCTCTTAGAAGCACTTCTGCCACAACCTGAAGATTCTGGACTGTTGTCCGTGTGATTTTTTTCTTCTTCAGTAGCATGTTCTGTAGCCTTCATGTATTTGGATTAACCTCCATGAAATTGAATCTGTAATCAAAAAACCCCTCCCAAAAGTGAAAGTCCGAGATGAAACAGCTTCACAGGCAAATTCTTCCAAACAGTTAAAGAAGAGTTAATACCTTTTCTCAAACTTTTATTCCAGAACATAGAAGAGGAAGGAGAACTACCAAACTCCTTCTGTGAGGCCAGTATCACTGTGATACCAAAACCAGATTAAAGACACCACAAAGAGAGAGAACTATAAGCTAATATCTCAGATGAATACAGATGCAAAAAATCCTCAACAAAATATTAGCAAACCAAACCTAACAATACACTGAAACCTCCTACTCCCAATTCCAGGATGCAAGGGGGTCAGTATTCACAAAACAGCAGAACCATATTATCATTTCAGTAGATGCAGAAAACAGCACTGACAAACTATAACATCCATTCATGATAAAAACCCTCAACAGAGTAGGTCTAGAAGGAATATACCTTAACATAATCAAGGCCTTATATGACAAATCCACAGCTAACATCATACTCTGGTGAAAAACAGCTTTTCCTGTAAGGTCAGGAATAAGAGATGTCCACTCACTGCCTTTATTCACCATTAGTGTTGGAGTCCTCGCCACAGCAGTGAGACAACAACAAAATACAAGGCTTCTGAACTGGCGAGGGAAAAGTAAAACTCCCACTATTTGCAGAGGACATGATCGTATTTGGGCCCCCCAAAAACCGCTAGAACTGAGAAATGAATTCAGTGAAGTCACATAATACAAAGTCAGTGTAGAGAAATCTGTTGCATTCCTAGACACTAAAAATGAAGCAGCAAAAAAAATTAAAATCCCTTTTATAATTGCACCCAAAACAAAATATCTCATAATAAACTTAACTGAAGAGGTGAAAGGCCTATACTCTGAGAATTACAAAGAAATTCAAAACGACCCAAAGAAGTGGAAGAACACCCGTGCTCCTGGACTGAAAGAACAAATCCTATTAACATGTCTGCGCTGCCTGAAGCAGTGCGTGGACCGAATGCAGCCCCTAGCAGAATAACAAAACCCTTTTTCATGAAACTAGAACAGACAGTCCTAAAATTAGTGTGGAACTGTTAAATACCCCAAATAGCCCAGGCAATCTTGAAAAAAACTGGAGGTATCACAATTCCAGATTTCAAGTTCTATTACAGAGTGGTAATAATTAAAACAATATGGCACTGGCATAAAAATAGATCAATAGAATAGAAAATTTAGAAATAAACCTGTAATTATATGATAAACTAGTCTTCAACAAAGAATAAATACAACAAGGGGGAAAAGGGCAAGTTAAAAGAGCAGAGAAACAGAAGAAACATTAACATTAAAGGTCAGAACACAAATGAAATAGAAAACAAAAATAGAAAAAAGCTGGATTAAGATCACTGAAATGAAATTTATAACAATATAACAAATTGGTGTTGGGAAAACTGGTCAGCTACAGGCAAAACAATGAAACTGGACCACTTTCACGATACACAAGAATCAAGTGGATTAAAGACTGAAACGTCAGATCAAAAGCCATCAACATCCTTGGAAGTGAGCATAGGGTGCTTTCCCTGACATCGGTCATAGTAACATTTTGTAGATACAGCCTCCTAAGGGAATTAAAAGTAGAAAGAAATTTTGGGGAGTACATAAAAATAAAAGGCTTGTGCACAGCAAAAGAAATAATGTAACTAAAAGCCTACTGAATGGGAAAAGATTTGAAAATGACATATCCAGTAAAGGGTATGTGTGAGTGTGTGTGTGTGTGTCACAACATTCAAAAAACAATCCAATTAAAAATGGGTAGAAGACTGTCTTCAGACAGACATTCTTCCAAAGAAGACATCCAGATGGCCAACAGATGCATGAAAAGATGCTCAACACCACTCCTCGTCAAGGAAATGCAAATCAAAACTGCAGTGAGGTGTCCCTTCATACCTGTCAGAAAAGCTATACAGAAACACAAGAAACAACAAATGCTGGTGAGGCTGTGCTCCTGCACAGCTGGTGGGAAGGCAAGCTGGTGCAGCCGAATGATATGTGCTGCCGAAGTGAGCACACATATTTATCCATAAAAAAGAAAATGAAATCTTGCCATTTATAACAGCATATAGAACTAGAGAATATAATGCTAAGTGAAATAAGTCAGATAAATATAGTTTATGTTCTTGCTCACATGGAATTTAAAAACAATGAGCAAAGGCAAAAAAAAAAGGGGGGGGGTGTGGAGACAAACCAAGAAGCAGACTCTTCATACAGAGAACAAACTGGTGATTACTGGAGGGGAGGTGGGTGGGTGGGGGATTAAAGAGTGCATTTACCACAATGAAAAAAAATACAAACTTAGGAATCATCTTTGCACCCTGTAGATGTCCAAATACAATGGGAGGTTCTTTCCACCAAAATTGCGTCTCAAAGGAGGCACAGTCTTCCAGGGTCCTTTTCTTAGTTATTTTATTTTAAACCACAAAGCCCCATATTAGAAACCTGTTGGAGAATAATATATTCTATATATTTTATCTTTTGTCATTCACCTTCAAAGACCACAGATGGTACATACAGAAAGCAGCAAGATGGCATTAAGGATTTTCTGTGCTTATTTGAGAGAGACTGCACAAGCAAGGGTTTGGGGCGGGAGCAGAGGGAGAGGGAGAAGCAGACTCCCTGCTGAGCAGGAGCCCAATGTGGGGCTTGATCCCAGGGTCCTGGGATCATGATCTGATCTGAAGGCAGACGCTTTATCAACTGAACCACCCAGGTGCCCCCAAGAAATTCACTTTAAATATGAAGGCACAAATATGGTGAAATATGTGCACATGGGATGCTAATTGAAAAGTATCTGAGGTAGCTATATTAATGTCACACAAATTTTGAAGCAAAAACTATTACTAGGAATAGAAAGGACTGACCTAGTAATAAAGGAGTCCATTAATAGGAAATAATTCCAATGTTCTTATAACAAACTTCATAACAGAACTTCAAAGTATGTGCCAAAAGGAGAAACAGTCTACAACTACTAGTAAAATTTCAACAAACCTCTCAATAACTGAGGAAATACACAGGCAGAAAAAAAAATCAGTAAGATATAGAAGACTTGACAATACTATCTACCAATTTGACATGATTAACAATTATGGAACATTCTACCTGACAAGACCAGACAGTATATGCTGCCTTTTCAATTACACTTGAAACATTTACCAAGATAGGTCATGTGCTGGGATATTAAGTCTCAATAAATTTATACAAATCCAACTTGTGCAAATTATATTAGAAACCAACAATAATATTAAGTCAATAATAACATACCTGGCAAATTTTCAAATATTTGAAAATCCACCAGTAACATACTTGCCAGAATCCTGTGGGTCAAAGAAGTTACAAAGCTATTTGAACTGACTGAAAGTGAAAACACAACCTACCAAAGACTGGAGGGTGCAGCTAAAACAGTACTTGGAAATTCTATAGCACTGAGTACGTATATGAGAAAAGGATAAATCTTAGTATCAATGACTTAAGCTTCCACCTTAAGAAAATAGAAAAAGGAAGGGCAAGTTAGAAGAGCAAAGAAGAAATACCAAATGTCAGAACACGAATGAATGAAATAGAAAACAAAAATAATGGAAACAATTAAAGCTGGGTTAAGAGCAGTGCTGAAACAAATGGAAAGATATTCCTTGCTTGCGGATTAGAAAAATACTGTTAAAATGTCCATATTACCCAAAGCAATCTATAGATTCCATGCAATCCTTATCAAAATGCCAGTAGCACTTTTTACAGAACTAAAATACCAGAATTTATAATGGAACCAGAAAGTCCCCAAAAAGCTAAAGCAATTTTGAGAACAACACTGGAGGTATCTGAGCAAAGTAAGAGTCCATACGTAAACCCATGCTTATGTGACCAACTGCTCTACAACAAAGACAAGAATATATAATGGGGAGAAGATGGCCCATTCAGATAAATCCTACTGGGAAAACCGGATAGCTTCATGCTAAACAATGACACACTTCATTCCATCATACCTAAAACTCAACTCAAAATGGATTAAAGACCTAAATGTGAGTCCTAAAGCCATTAAAACTCCTAGACGAGAACACAGTAATGTCTTAGACATCAACTGTAGCGACGTATTTACAGATCTCTCCTGAGGAAGGGGAAGCCAAAGCAAAATAAACAGTTGGGGCTGCACCAAAATAAAAAGCTTCTTGACAGCAAAGGCAACCAACAAAACAAACCTACCGCCTGGTAGATGATATTTTTAAATGGTACATCCAACAAGGAGTTAATATCCAAAATATGCCCAGATGTGTCACAGAATCACACTGAAAATACATACAACTGAACACACAAGACAGCGTGATCAAGCATGGGCAGAGAGGGGTGCCTGGCTGGCTCAGCTGGAAGAGCAAGCTCCTCGATGGTGGGGTCATGAGTTTGAGCCGCACATTGGGTGTAGAGATTACCAGAAATGGGGGGTGGGGCGGGCATAGGACCTGAACTGACAGTTTTCCAAAAATATACAAATGACTGACACATGAAGGGATGCTCAACATCACTCAACATGAGGGACATACAAATCAACAGCACACCCCACACCTGCCCAAGGCAAGAATCAGACAAGAACTAAGTCTTGGCAGGGATGAAAATGCAGAGAAACGACCTCTCATGCCCTGTTGGTGGGAATGTAAATGGGGGCAGCCACTGTGGTAAACAGTATGGAGGTGCCTCAAAATATTAAAACTAGAAATGCCGGGACGCCTGGGTGGCTCAGTTGGTTAAGCAGCTGCCTTCGGCTCAGGTCATGATCCCAGCGTCCTGGGATCGAGTCCCACATCGGGCTCCTTGCTCCGCAGGGAGCCTGCTTCTCCCTCTGACTCTGCCTTCCACTCTGTCTGCCTGTGCTCGCTCTCACTCGCTCTCTCTCTGACAAATAAATAAATAAAATCTTTTAAAAATAAATAAATAAATAAATAAATAAAACTAGAAATGCCATGTGATCTAGTAATTCCACTTCTGGGTATTTACCAAAAGAAAACAAAAAATATTAATTCAAAAAGATACAATCTATGTTTACTGCAGTATTATTATGTACAATACCCAAGACATGGAAGCAGCCCAGGCGTCCATTGACAGACGAAGGGATGACGATGCATGCGCGTACACAACAGAACAGTGCTCGGCCATAAAACAAATGAGATCTTTCCATTTGTGACAGCATGGACTGTCCTAGAGGGTATTACACTAAGTGACATAAATCTGAGATAACAAATGATTTCACTTTAATGTGCAGCAGAAGACAAAATGAACGAAGCAGAAACAGACCCATAACCAAACAGATCTAGTGGTTGCTAGAGAGGAGGGGGTTGGAGGGGGTGGACGAAGCGGATGGAGGGTGTGGGAGGAACAGGGTTTCAGTTATAGAACAAGTGAGTCACGAGGATGAAAAGCACAGCACAAGGGAGTCTAGCCAGTGCGACTGTGACAGTGTTTCCAGGTGACAGGGATGCAGGCGCAGCAAGCGGAGTCCAAGGTCCAGACCTGTACGGTCCACCGGGTTGCATACCTGTGACAGCGCTGCGTGTCTGCTGCACTGCAGGTTAAAAAACAAAAGTATCGGGGGAAGAGTCAAGATGGCGGAGAAGTCGCAGCTGAGACATCAGGTAGCAGGAGATCAGCTGGATAGCTTATCTAACCATTGCGAACATCTACAAATCCAATGGGAAATTGAAGAGAAGAAGAGCAACAATTCTAGGAACAAAATCAACCACTTTCCGAAAGGTAGAGCCTGCGGAGAAGTGAATCCAAAGCGACGGGAAGATAGACCGCGGGGGGAGGGGCCGGCTCCCGGCAAGCGGCGGAGCAATGGAGCACAAAACCGGGACTTTTAAAAGTCTGCTCCGCTGAGGGACGTTGCTCCAGAGGCTAAACCTGAGTGAAGCCCACGCCGGGTCGGTGTGGTCTCAGATCCTGCAGGGTCACAGAAGGTCCGGGGGTGTTTGAGTGTCACAGAGTTCGCAGGTATTCAACCTGGGGAAGCCGACTAGAGACAGAGCCCAGTGAGCTCTGAGCTGGGGGTTACCTTGAACCGGTCGCAGGCTCGGGAGCTCGGAGCGGCTGGAGGCCACGGAGATGGAAGCGACCGGGCGCTTTTCTCCAAGTGCGACCAGAGGCCAGGGAGACGGGAGAGATTGAGCGCTATTCTCTGAGGGCGCACTGAGGAGTGGGGCCCCGGACTCTTGGCTCCTCCAGGCCAGAGACCAGGAGGCCGCTATCTTCATTCCTGTCCTCTGGAACTCTACGGAAAGCGCTCAGGGAACAAAAGCTCCCGAAAGGGAACCCGAGCGGATTACTCAGCCCAGCCCCTGGTAAGGGCAGCGCAATTCCACCTGGAGCAAAGACACTTGAGAATCACTACACCAGGCCCCTCCCCCAGAAGATCAACAGAAATCCAGCCAAGACCAACTCCACTCACCAAGGAGAACAGTGGAATTCCAGAGGAGGAGAAAGCAAATCTTGACAAAATGACAAGGTGGAAAAACTCACCATAAAAAAAAAAAAAACAAAAACAAGAAGCAGTACCAAAGACTGGGGACCTAATCAATACAGACACTGGTAACTAGAGTTCAGAATGACGATTCTCAAGGTTCTACCCGAGCTCAAAAAAGGCATAGAAGATATTAGAGAAACCCTCTCCGGAGAGATAAAAGCCCTTTCTGGAGAAATAAAAGAATTAAAATCTAACCAAGTTGAAGTTAAAAAAAGCTATTAATGAGGTGCAATCAAAAATGGAAACTCTTACTGCTAGGATAAATGAGGCAGAAGAAAAAATTAGTGACATAGAAGACCAAATGACAGAGAATAAAGAAGCTGAGCAAAAGAGAGACAAACAAATACTGGACCACGAGGAGAGAATTCGAGAGATAAGTGACACCACAAGACAACACAACATTAGAATAATTGGGATTCCAGAAGAAGAAAGAGAAAGGGGAGCAGAAGGTATATTGGAGAGAATTATTAAAGAGAATTTCCCTAATATGGCAAAGGGAACAAACATCAAAATCCAGCAGATGCTAAGAACGCCCCCAAAATCAATAAAAATAGATCAACATCCCATCACCTGATAGTAAAATTTACAAGTCTTAGCAACAAAGAAAAAATCCTGAAAGCAGCCCGGGAAAAGAAGTCTATAACATACAAGGCTAAAAACATTAGATTGGCAGTGGACCTATCCACAGAGACCTGGCAGGCCAGAAAGAACTGGCATGATATATTCAGAGCACTAAATGAGAAAAACATGCAGCCAAGAATACTATATCCAGGTAGGCTATCACTGAAAATAGAAGGAGAGATAAAAAGCTTCCAGGACAAACAAAAACTGAAAGAATTTGCAAACACCAAACCAGCTCTACAGGAAATATTGAAAGGGGTCCTCTAAGCAAAGAGAGATCCTAAAAGTAGTAGATCAGAAAGAAACAGAGACAATATACAGTAACAGTCACCTTACAGGCAATACAATGGCATTAAATTCTTATCTCTCAATAGTTACCCTGAATGTTAATGGGCTAAATGCCCCAATCAAAAGACACAGGGTATCAGAATGGATTAAAAAAAAAAAAACCATCAGTATGTTGCCTAAAAGAAACTCATTTTAGACCCAAAGAGACCTCCAGATTTAAAGTGAGGGGGTGGAAAACAATGTGCCATGCTAATGGACATCAGAAGAAAGCTGGGGTGGCAATCCTTATATCAGATCAATTAGATTTTAAGCCAAAGACTATAATAAGAGATGAGGAAGAACACTACATCATACACAAAGGGTCTGTCCAACAAGAAAACCTAACAATTTTAAATATCTATGCCCCTAACATGGAAGCAGCCAACTATATAAACCAATTAATAACAAAATCAAAGAAATACATCGACAATAATATAATAGTAGGGGACTTTAACACTCCCCTCACTAAAATGGACAGATATCTAAGCAAAAGATCAACAAGGAAATAAAGGCCTTAAATGACACACTGGAACAGATGGACATCACAGATATATTCAGAACATTCCATCCCAAAGCAACAGAATATACATTCTTGTCTAGTGCACATGGAACCTTCTCCAGAATAGATCACATCCTGGGTCATAAATCAGATCTCAACTGGTATCAAAAGATTGGGATCATTCCCTGCATATTTTCAGACCACAATGCTCTGAAGCTAGAACTCAATCACAAGAGGAAATTTGGAAAGAACCCAAATACATGGAGACTAAACAGCATCCTTCTAAAAAATGAATGGGTCAACAACGAAATTAAAGAAGAATTGAAAATATTCATGGAAAAAAATGATAATGAAAACACAACGGTTCAAAATCTGTGGGACACAACAAAGGCAGTCCTTAGAGGAAAATATATATCGATACAAGCCTTTCTCAAGAAACAAGAAAGGTCTCAAATACACAACCTAACCCTACACCTAAAGGAGCTGGAGAAAGAACAACAAAGAAAGCCTAAACCCAGCAGGAGAAGAGAAATCATAAAGATCAGAGCAGAAATCAATGAAATAGAAACTAAAAAACAATAGAACAAATCAAAGAAACTAGGAGCTGTTTCTTTGAAAGAATAAGATTGATAAACCCCTGATCAGACTTATCAAAAAGAAAAGAGAAAGGACCCAAATAAATAAAATCATGAATGAAAAGAGGAGAGATCACAACCAACACCAAAGAAATACAAACAATTATAAGAACATACTATGAGCAACTCTACGCCAACAAATTCAACAATCTGGAAGAAATGGATACATTTCTAGAGCCATATAAACTACCACAACTGAACCAGGAAGAAATAGAAAACCTGAACAGACCCATAACCAGTAAGGAGACTGAAGCAGTCATCAAAAATCTCCAAACAAATAAAAGTACAAGGCCAGACAGCTTCCCAGGGGAATTCTACCAAACATTTAAAGAAGAATTAATTCTTATTCTCCTGAAAATGTTCTAAAAAATAGAAATGGAAGGAAAACTTCCAAACTCATTTTATGAGGCCGGCATCACCTTGATCCCCAAACCAGACAAGAATCCCATCAAAAAAGAGAATTACAGACCAATATCCTTGATGAACACAGATGCGAAAATTCTCACCAAAATACTGGCCAGTAGGATCCAACAGTACATTAAAAGGATTATTCACCAAGACCAAGAGGGATTTATTCCAGAGCTGCAAGTTTGGTTCAACATCCACAAATCAATCCATGTGATATAATACATTAATAAAAGAAAGAATAAGAACCATATGATACTCTCAATAGATGCTGAAAAAGCATTTGACAAAGTGCAGCATCCCTTCTTGATTAAAACTCTTCAAAGCGTAGGAGGAGGGCACATACCTCAATATTATCAAAGCCATCTATGAAAAACCCACTGCAAATATCATTCTCAATGGAGAAAAACTGAAAGCTTTTCTGCTAAGGTCAGGAACACGGCAAGGATGTCTGTTATCACCACTGCTGTTCAACATAGTACTAGAAGTCCTACCCTCAGCAATCAGACAACAAAAAGAAATTAAAGGCATCCAAATTGGCAAAGAAAAAAGTCAAACTATCACTCTTTGCAGATGATATGATACTAAATGTGGAAAACCCAAAAGACTCCATTCCAAAACTGCTAGAACTTGTACAGGAATTCAGTAAAGTGTCAGGATATAAAGTCAGTGCACAGAAATAAGTTGCATTTCTTTACACTAACAACAAGACAGAGGAAAGAGAAATTAAGGAGTCAGTCCCATTTACAATTGCACCCCAAACCATAAGATACCTAGGAATAAACCTAACCAAAGAGGCACAGAATCTATACTCAGAAAACTATAAAGTACTCATGAAAGAAATTGAGGAAGACACAACGAAATGGAAAAATGTTCCATGCTTATGGACTGGAAGAACAAATATTGTGAAAATGTCTATGCTACCTCAAGCAATCTACACATTTAATGCAATTCCTATCAAAATCCCATCCATTTTTTTCAAAGAAATAGAACAAACAATCCTAGAATTTATATGGAACCAGAAAAGACCTCGAATAGCCAAAGGAATATTGAAAAAGAAAGCCAACGTTGGTGGCATCACAATTCCAGACTTCAAGCTCTATTACAAAGCTATCATCATCAAGACAGCATGGTACTGGCACAAAAACAGACACATCAATCAATGGAACAGAATAGAGAGCCCAGAAATAGACCCTCAACTCTATGGTCAACTAATCTTCGACAAAGCAGGGAGGAATGTCCAATGGAAAAGAGACAGCCTCTTCAACAAATGTGCTGGGAAAATTGGACAGCCACATGCATAAAAATGAATTTGGACTATTTCCTTATACCACACACAAAAATAGACTCTAAATGGATGAAGGACCTCAATGTGAGACAGGAATCCATCAAAATCCTTGAGGAGAACACAGGCAGCAACCTCTTTGACCTCAGCCGCAGCAACTTCTTCCTAGGAACATCACCACAGACAACAGAAACAGGGGCAAAAATGAACAATTGGGATTTCATCAAGATCAAAAACTTTTGCACAGCCAAGGGAACAGTTAACAAAACCAAAAGACAACTGAGAGAATGGGGGAAGATATTTGCAAACGACATATCAGATAAGGGGCTAGTATCCAAAATCTATAAAGAGCTTAGCAAACTTAACACCCAAATAACAAATAATCCAATCATGAAATGGGCAGAAGACATGAACACACACTTCTGCAAGGAAGACATCCAGATGGCCAACAGACATATGAAAAAGTGCTCCACATCACTGGGCATCAGGGAAATACAAATCAAAACCACAATGAGATACCACCTTACACCAGTCAGAATGGCTAAAATTAACAAGTCAAGAAGTGACAGATGCTGGCAAGGATGTGGAGAGAGGGGAACCCTCCTACACTGTTGGTGGGAATGCAAGCTGGTGCAACCACTCTGGAAAACAGTGTGGAGTTTTCTCAAAAAACTGAAAATAGAGCTACCCTATGACCCAGCAATTGCACTACTGGGTATATATCCTAAAGATACAAAGATGGTGCTCTGAAGGGGCACATGCACCCAAATGTTTATAGCAGAAATGTCCACAATAGCCAAACTATGAAAAGAACCTAGATGTCCATCAACAGCTGAATGGATAAGGAAGATGTGGTATATATACACAACGGAATACTACGCAGCCGTCAAAAGAAATCTTCCCATTTGTGACGACGTGGATGGAACTAGAGCGTATCATGCTTAGCGAAATAAACCAATCAGAGAAAGACAACTATCATATGATCTCCCTGATACGAGGAAGTGGAGATACAATGTGGGGGTCTGGGGGGGTAGGAAAAGAAAAAAATGAAAGAAGGTGGGATTGGGAGGGACACAAACCATAAAAGACTCAATCTCAAAAAACAGCCTGAGGATTGCTGGGCGGAGGGGGAGGGGGTGGCGATATGGACACGGGGGAGGGCATGTGCTACGGTGCGTGCTGTGAAGTGTGTAAACCTGGCAACTCACAGACCTGTGCCCTGGGGATGAAAATACATTATATATTTATTTAAAAAATTAAAAGTATCGATAAAGCTGATAGACCTCTGACGAGAAACAAAAACAGACATGAGTTCTGCGCTGCAGAGGGAGGTCAGCTGGCGCGGGCGGGGGCACGGGCCGGCGCGGCGGCGTCTCCCCGAGCACACGGCCCGCCGCGGCCCCGCAGGATTCCCGGCCCGGGCCCGGCCCCGGCCCCGCAGCCGCAGCCTCGTCCACACGCAACTGCGCGCGGGTTCGGAGCCGCCGGAGGCCTCAGCGCGGCGCCGGGCCGCGTCCGGACACCCGTCGGCCGGCGAGCGGGTCCGCGGCCGCCTCCGGCCCAGCGGGCGCTTCCGAGCCGGGCGGCGGCGACACGAGCCGCGGCGGGGCCCGGGGCGATCTTCGGCGCGGATCACTCAGGGCCGGAAACCGCGTGAGGCGGCGGACCGAGGAGGAAGCAGAGAGCTGTCGGTCCTCGGAACTGCCGCGCGACACCAAGTGCGCGACACCGCGCGTCCGAGCCGCAGGACACACGCCGAGACGGACGACGCGAGTCTGGGCTGCGGGGGACACCGGCGCGGCCGCGCAGAGCGCCGGGCTGCCGGGGCCGCGCGTCCGGCCCACCCGCCCCGTCTGGCGGCTCCGCGGCGACGACGGCCGCGTTCAGCCCGCGAGCCCGACGCCTCACACAGAGCGGATCCCCGGAAACAAGGCGCTTCTGCCGAGAAGCGGACACCCGAAGAGCCCAAGAGCTCCCAAGTGCATTGAACCTGCGGTTCAAAAACCTTCCCACAAGGAGAACTCCAGGCACAGACGGATTCGCAAACGAATTCCATCAGACAGTGGAGAAAAAATTACACCAATAAAACACAACCGCTTCTGGAAAACTTTGTCAATTTTTGATATTATAAAGCCTTAACTATTCATTCAGAAGCAGTACACCGTAAGACTTCAGACCAGCATCCTTCATGCATATAGAAGCGAAACTTCCTAATGAAATACTAGCAAAGCACATCCAGCAATGTGTAAAAAGGGTAATACATTATCAACAAAAGGGTTTTATCCCAGTGTATAAGGTTCCTTCAACATTAGACAATTTAGTTTATGATGTTACTATGGAAGAAAAGGCATGATCATGCAGAAAAAAATATTTGACGGATTCAACACTCATCTACAACAAGAACTCAGTAAAGCAGGAATGGCAGGAAAAGTCCTCAGCCTGATAAAGGGCATCTATAAGAAAAAAAAGACTGGGTTTGGAACAAGGCGAGAATGCCTATACTTATGACTTCCATTCAACACTAGCGGCGAAGGCCTTAGCCAGCACAGTAAGCAACTCAATAAAAGGTATATTCATTGGAAAAATAAAAGTGTATTTGCAGACCATAATTGAAATTAGAAAATCACAAGGAATTTTCAAAAATACTACTAGACACACTAAGGGAGTTTATCAAGAGCACAAAATAAAAGGTAAATATAAAAATGAATTGTACTTCTATGGAACCGATTTAGAATGGAAAATAATGGTACTGCAGTTTACAATAGATAAAAAACATGAAAGTGTAAGACTTATGCAATGGAATGCACAAAATATTGCTGAAAGAAAACCCAACTAGAGAACTATATACTCTATTCATGGACCAGAAAATATCCCTAGGATGTTAATTCTCCCAAAGTTTGATCTACAAAATGCCTACAATCCTAGCAGGCTTTTTGTAGAAGTTCACAGCCTCATTTTAAATTTACATGGAAATGTACCTAAGAGAGGCCAAAATAAATTTGAAAGAATAAATTTGTAAAGAGTAAGACTGGAGGCCTTGCACTAGAATTCAAGACTCACAGTGACATTGGCTTATGGATAATGAGTGACCGGTAGAACAAGGATCGATCAACATAAGGGGCACCTGGGGGGTGGCTCAGTCGCTTGAGTGTCTGATTCTTGGTTTCAGCTCAGATCATGATCTCAGGGTTGTGGGATGTGGCCCATGTTGGGCCCTGTGCTCAGTGTAGAATCTGCTTGAGATTCTCTCCTCCAGCCCCCTAAGATAAAAATCTAAAAAAACAAAAAACAAAAAACAAAAAACCACCACTGAATATGGGCACTTTTTTCTAAAGCAGCCATGGAAAAACACAACAAACGGCGCTGGAAGAATTACATATGCTTGTGGACAGAAATGAAATCTGACCCTACTTTACACCCTACGCGAAGACTGCGTGATGCTGAGTCACGGACCAAAACAGAAACCGTAGCGCTTCCAGAAGAAACTGAAGATGATCTTCGTGATTTTAGGGTAGGCAAAGATTTCTTAATGCATTGAAAGGACTAATCATAAAGGATTAAGGAATTGGATTTGATCAAAATAAAAAGCTTCTGCTCAAGACAACATTGGGGGGGGGGGGGGGGAGGTAAGCAACACAACCATATCCAGAGTGTATGAATGTCCTTTTAAAATTCAATTTAAAAACGCCAATTTTTAAAACGGGCAAACTACCTGAGTAGACCATTTGCCAAAACTCTGTAAATGGCTCAGCGTGTGAAAAGGTGTTCCATGCCGTAGTCATGAGGGAAACACAGGATAAAACACAGACACCCCTTCCCGCCCACTAAAATGGCCACGGGGGAGTGACAGGGAAGGCTGTCGCAGCGCATGTCCGATGAGACACCAAAACCCAAGGATGCATCGCGAGGTAGTCCCGATCTCGAAAACAGCGGGGTTAGGCCGGCGGCCGTAAGACCTGGGTCACCGGCGCCCGTGCGGCCACAGGAGGAGCCAGGAGCAGAGCACGCGGCGGATCCGAGCCCCAGAACAGGGCGGCGACGGGCTTTCCCCGGAACACGGTGGCGCACGGTGGCGCACGGCGGCGCACGGTGGCGCACGGTGGCGCACGGCGGCAGATGCGCACGGCAGGCAGCCGCGCGGGATCTCCGGGCTCCCCGGGGACGCGGCAGCGCCTCTGGACGCGTGACGCTGCTGCCGGGACTTTCGGGTCGGGGCCGGGAGCCCGGAGGAGCCGCTGGGAATCGAGGCTGAGCCGGCAGGGCTGACGGAGAGAGAGGAGGGGTGAAGCTCGGCGCGCGAGGGAGGGAATTCGGGTCTCCCCAGCCAAGGCTCCTGGGGAAGCTTCGGAGCCGCCCCTACGAAGTCGGGAAAACGTCAGGCCCCGGCCAAGGAGCAGCCGCGGCGGTCCCGGGCCAATCCCACACGGAGCCACTGGACGCGGGGGACGCGCCGGCGGAGGAAGACCCCGTCGGTGGCCTCCGTGCCGCGTGGGAAAACCCGGCCCTGCCCCGGCCGCGGCCCCTGAGCCTCGCGGCCCCCCGGCGTGCGGAGGCTCCTCCGACGGCGGTTCCTGGGGCGCCCGCGGGCCTCCGCACGGAGGCTGCCGCGGCCCAGGGACAGCGTCGGGCGGGGGGCCGGGGCTCGGTCCCACGCTCGGTCCCACGGCCCGCCCCGCGCTCCGCCCCGCGCTCGGCCGCCACCGCTCCCTCCTCCGTTCACAGACACCAGGAAAGGCCAGTTTCAGGCAGAGCCTGGCCCCTCGGAAGTGCGACAGGGCTCAAGCGGGCGTTCGAAATTTTAAAAATTAGTTGAGAAATGATTACAAAGGAACATGGGATGAAGGAACATGACATACATAATAATGCCTTGAAAAGAAACAGAATTAGGAGGGAAATTTTAAGTCAAAAAGAATGGAGAAAAGTTTTCCTTCTGTCCAAGAGGGAACAAGCGGATCTGGGCTTGTCCTGGGCCGGGCGTCTAGAAAAGCAGAAAACACACAGGCGACTGTCGCGCCTGGCTGGCAGGGACCGCAGGATGGGCTCCCAGTGACACGGTGGACTCCAAGCCCCCGAGACGGTTCCAGACGCGGTGGAGGAACGTGGCGGGGGGCCGGCCTCCAAGAGAGGCTGCCAGTGGCACCAGGAGGCGGCCAGAGCAGCAGGACATGCAGGACAGAACATGCAGGACAGCACGTGTCCACGGCCTCTGCCGAGTCTGGCCGCCTACGCGTCTGCGCACAGGTGCCGGTGACTCCACGAGACCCTGCTGAGGACAAGGTCAAGGAAAGAGCAAGTCCCAGGGACGATCACGCGGGGCTGATCTAGCAACAGCCCAGTGGGGACATCCGGGACATCCAGTATGTTCCCCAAAGGGCCACACTGCAGTACTGGGGCTGACTTACTCTTAACCTCTTGGCTTCGGCTCAGGTCACAATGTCAGGGTTGTGAGACTGAGGCCCGCATCAGGCTCTGCGCTCAGCTGGGAGTCTGCTTGAGAGTCTCTCTCCCTCTCCATCGGCCCCTCCCTCCCATGTGCCCCCATGCCCTCCCAAATAAAATCTTTTAATAACTAAATTAGGCGCATCCAAAAAATGTGTAAAGAACAAGCTTTGAAAGGAGGAAAGTGATTCTCAGCTACTGGCGGAATAAAGTCTAACAGCCTTTGAATACAACACAGTCCGGCACTCAACAACATACAAGCACAAATTCTGGAATCTGAGAAAGTTAACCAGACATGCACGGAAAGGCAGGAAAATGTGACCTGTCACCAGGAGTAAACATCCATCAGCAAGATGGGCTCAGAAATTAAAGGGACAATAGAATTAGCAGGAATCATATTAAAAATAGCTCTCACACGCAGGCTTCGTGTGCCAAAACCTGGACAGGACAGTTTCAGTATGAGGAACGCATCGTCAAAAGGGTCACGCAAACAAGGCAAACCTGAGTTACTGTCACACGCCCCCAGGCTACAGAAACAAGATGACCAGAGCCACGTGGTGGCCCTGGCTGGACCCTGGAACAGAGGAGTGACCAGCTTCCTTGGGCACGCGGCACACAGCCCTTCAGCTTCCCTGTGAGGCCTCCCAGCGTGGCTCCTGGGAAGCTGGGGGCAGGCGCTGGTGGCCCCGCTGGACGCCAGCAAAGGCATCTCTGGGGAGGCCTGGTCAGGAGGTGGCAGCGCGTTGCCCAAAGGAAACACGGTCTCTCTTCCCCTCACACGGCGAGGTGACGGGAGCGCCTCTCATGTCGGAGCTGCACGTGGGACACCGGGCCGCCCTGCTCTGCGGAACTGCTGGGGCGCAGGGCCTCTCGATGCCACAGGGCGCCCGTGTCCGTGCAGATGGGTCCAGATGACATCTGTGACCTTGAGCTTCTCTTTTCCTGGTGTTCGCTGGCAGCCCCCGGCCTGGCTTGCAGACGTTGGGGAAGTTGAGCCCGGGCTGGTGTTAGGGCGCCGGTACCTGAGCTCCTCCAGGCGCTCTTGGCTGTGAGCCCGAGGGCCACCGTGGAGCTGCGGTTTCCTGGAAGAGATCTTTCAGGAGCTGTTTCTCAGATGGAGAACACGTCCCTTTTTAAAGCTCAGTAAACGGGCCACGCACTTTTAGGGACAAGATTACAGCAGGGAGGTGGGAGGAAAGCCGGGAGGCAGCGGAGGGCCACATACCCGGGGTCAGCTCCAAGACAGCGGTCAAGTGCGCCCAGTACAAGGAACTGAACGGGCCGGGACACACCTGCTGCCTTCGGGAGCACGTGACCAGAGGAATGGTGTCTGCCTGGTGACCGGAGGAGGGCAGGAGGGGCCCGGGTGGGGACGGAGAGGAAGGGCCCGCACCTCGGAAGAGCAGGGGTCCTTCTGCAAAGTGGTCAGACCACGTACGAGTCCCCTCGAAGGACAGCCTCGGCCTCGCTGCGTGGGCTCGGCTCCCGCTCCGCAGCCCCGCCGCCCCCGCAGAGCGCCAGCTCACCTTCTGCGCGGTCAGGGTCACGGCGCTCCCGTGGCTGGTACCAGCGATCCGGGAGGAGGTCAGGCAAGAGGCCGCACCGGGGGGGCCGCCTGGCAACCTGGCGCAGACCCGAGCCCTCGGGCCCACCGAAGCGCCAGACTCGCGAATGGGAGACGCTGCAGAATATTTTTAAAACCTTTTTGTCAGAGAAGTGCTTTGAGAGTTTCTATAAAACCACGCAGTATAAAAGCCTGTTATTTTAGGGTGTTCATGAAGCACAAGCTAAAAACTGGTTTTAGAAACTGTGAGGGGGATTCGGAGCTATTTTAATTCTTAGCAATCCCCTTCAGTGTCAAATACATCCAGTACGACAGGAATCGAGTCTATCACTGAATTCGTCTGAAAAAGGCTGCCCCCCCCCCCCAAACCCCAGAAGACTCAATTTAACAAACAAACAGAGACTTTAATCAAGGGAACGGGGCACCTTGGCAAACACCCTTCAGGAGAAACCCAAGTTCCCCTCCTTGTTCAGCGGCAGGGAACAGTCTCTCCAGCCGGAAGGAGCCTCGAACTTACACGTCAACTTATCTGAAAAGAGAGAGGCCCGAGCTGATGACCTCACACGCCGGGAGCCGAAGGCTGAGCCCCCGCGCCGGAGCTCCGGCCAGACAGCGGGCAGGGCCGACACACACGCAGGCGCTTGTATAGATGTAAAATATTTTATTTGTAAATGGTGATCTTCTAAATCTGTGTCCACAAATTCCAAAACCCATAACACTCTGTATACTTCAAAAAATTCAATTTTTGCCAACATTAGGTACTATTATACAGAACAGAAAACAAAAACCCGGTAAGACAAATACTGGTAAGATGTCAGAATATTGTACAAGAGAAGAAAAATATTCAAGAAACAAATTTCATACAGCTATTTATCAAGAGAAAAATATATACAATTGATTTATTCTGTAAGATAAAAATACATCATGCCATATACATTACAAGTTCAGAACTGCGTCACTGATATACCAACAGTTTACAGCCCACTTGAATTGTGCACACAAAAACTTCATTTATACTTAGTCTGTGAAGTGTCAGTACCAGAATTTTAAGTACAAAATAAAAAGCTAACCTGGTTCAAAATGCTGATTAAGTTTCTACAAGCAAACACAAAACAGTGTGTTTTTTTAATTAAAGAAATGTAAACAAACAGTTCATACAAACACATTTTAAAATTACATCTCCCGAAATCCTATCGTTGGGGTCCCGCAGCTGCAAGCGTGACCACAACGCTTGTTTTTTTTTTTTTTCCTTTTCAAATTTTTATGTTGAACAGAAGGCTAGAGTTAGGCTGGAGTCCTGCTACATGATCTAGTATGTTTACATGATTCTCTGTAGCTCGAAACAAAGTTCTAGTCAAAACTACGTCCGCTGAAGAAAAGTTCAGCCTCCATTTGGGTGTATTTTTAAGCATTATTCACAGTTATCACAAATTGTAAGCACAAAAAAACCTGACTGAAGAAGTAGGGATGCAACAATATAATATGAAAAAGTTAGTTTAAATTACCAAAACAGCTATAAAAGTCGTAGTCATAGCCTACACTCCGTTCTATCAGAAGGTGTATAAAACAATTGAGTACTAATAGACCGTAGTTTCCAAAAAACCCCAAATGCTCTAGGCTGAAATTTTGGTTATTACATAATTATAACGGCGTATTTAAGAACACAAAATTATACTGTGACATCCCTAGGAACATCTTATAAGCACCCGAGCTGCTGCAGAGCCTGGTAGCATTTGGTCAATACTATTTTTATACTGTATTTTTTTCTCAAAATATTTACATATTTGTACAAAGTAACAGGGCCTGTTAGTTCTGCAGGTAACAGCAGCAGCTTGGCTTTCTTCTAACTTTTATTTAAAAATAGCTTCATTCACTTATTCAATAATAAATACAAAAAGTTTCTCTTATTTTACAGAAATCAAAAACTACAATAAACTGACTCATGGAATCAAGTATTTAAATGTATTTTAGTGCAAGTTATTACCCCTTAGCTCTATCCCTAAGGAAGTCATTTCAGTACATTCCTTGTTCAGTGGTGTCTACTTTATTTTTAAAAATCTTTAAGTTAGAGGGCCTGCCCCTGTTTCAGATAAGGCCGTGGCCAGCACTTCGGGCGCCCCGCCTCCTTTCGCTGGTGATCTCAGTCTGTACATTCATAGGAAGCCCCCAGCCCGGGGCAGGGCAGCCAGCGGCTCTTCGCCCCAGTCAAAGTGTCTCCTCAGCGAGACGCAAAAACACAAAACAAAACAAAACCCACCCACAGAAAGAAGGAGGAAAGAAAGAAGAAGAAAACAAAAGTGCTGGACTGCTCTGAGGTCCTGGTCCGCCCCGGAGGGCCGAGGGAATCAGAACTCCCAGAGGCGAGTTTTCAGAAAGTCATAAAACAGGAAACAAAATCTCTTTCCGTCTGCGAAATTCCACTGGTGTGTCAATCGCTCCTTCCTAGGGACAAGCCGCCGCCGAGGCCGCGAGGCGCTCAGTTCATCCACTTCCGGCAGTTCACGGCCCCGCAGTGACACGGAATCTTGTGCTGGTCGTCTTCGAAGTCGAACTTATAGTCATAGCAAAGCTGCCCACCAAAGACACAGCGTGAGAGAGGCCGGGCTGGGGGGCCGGGGGGGGGGGGCTCACCTGCCCGATCTCAGAACCAGCCGCACAGCGGACCAGCAGAGGACCCCGCGCGGACAGAAGCCCTCCTGCGCTCACCAGGGGACAGGCACGGCAGGGGACATCGTGCTCGGGCCGCGCCACATGGGGGGAGGGGGCCGGCCGGAGAGAGCCGCGTTCCCACACCCCCTCGCGGGTCCCCCGACCTCATCTGCCGGTGGGGCCACACCTCGGGGAGGGACCGACCGCCCCACCCCCACCAGCGGACAGCTTTGCTTCCTCCTGCCTCACTTAGAAGAAGGTCTCGGAAAGTCTACTTAGGGTCATCGAGTCACTCGGCATCTCAGAGCAGCTGCTGCCGCGGCCACCGGGGCTCCTTGTGCCTCCCAGCCCCGGGCCCGCCCTCCCGGACGCGCCTCCGACTCCCCCGGGTCCTTCCGGCCCAAACGTCCTAAGCGACATCAACACGTCCGCTCTGCGCTGCAAGGGGAGACCCCGGCGTGTACGGGCAGCTCCTCCCGGCTGCCCAGCCGTGTGCCCCGCTGCTGGGCACTGGCGGGCTCTGCAGGGAGACGCCGCCGTTTCGTGTAAATGCAGCGGCGGCTCGGGGAAGCCAAGCCACCCGCTCAAGGGTCCTCAGGCGGGCCCGGGAAGGAAGGACCCGGGGCTCAGGGGTCTCCGTGCATCCCAACGGCCCTGGTGGTCGCCGGCACCATGCTGGGTTCTCAAATACTTTGATTTAAAAAAGGGATTTCCAAAAAATGACCAAAAAATACAAGAAATCATTGCAGAGGGGGCTTCCAACAAAGACTCTCCGGCCCCTGATCCCCCACCCAGGAGAAGCTCCGACAGAAACCCACACTGCTCAGCGGCACACAGAGCACCGGGAAATGTGTGCTAATCGCGTCTGTGGAAGACAAATTCGGGGAACGTAAGCAAGTGCTCTAGACCAGAAATAACCTTAACAGGTGAAAGTCATCCATGCGCCCGGAGAAACAAACGTCAAGTTCAACACCTAGCATTTTAAAGAAGAGACACAACTGTACCCAAAGAGCCAAACTCTTTGAAACTCTGTTGAGAAAGTCTGTAAGCTTGTGCCGTGAGCTGAGTGTGCAGACTGGCCATCCAGAGCCCCGTGCTGCCCCCGACGGGCCGCCTACAGCCCTCCGTGGCCTCACGTGAGCGTCACGTTCCCGGGGACCACAGAGCCTACAATCCCAGGACAGTCTCCACACATCAGTGGGATGACAGGCAGAATCTTTAAAGAGAGGGATCCTGTCAGTCTGTGACCAAGCGGTCTAGCAGGAGCCTGAGGACACGGGAAAGTGATGCCCTGTGGGTGCTGCGGGGATATGCGGAGTTTGGGGAGCACGGGGGGAGGGCCGTGGGGGGAGCTGTAGTCCACACATCCAATGCTGCCACGAGGAGGAAGGCGACCCTTGACCGTCCCGGGTGAAGTGACAGGGTTGTGCCCTCTGACCCACAAGGAGACTTTTTCTAGTGCTGAAGCCCTGGACAAGCCCCAGGCCAGCCGCCGTGCTAGGCAGCGAGCTGCGCGGGGACTACGGGGGGAGCAGCCGGGAGCCCGCACGCTTACCTCTTCCCCTTTCTGGATCCTCCGGCTGGAGCTGATGATGATTTTGTGTCCTCTCTCAAAAGTCACCACTTCAGCCACACAGTTGGGAGCACACGAATGGTTGATGTATCTGCAAGCCATTTCAGAAAACTATTTATTACGGAACAGCCGGAAGAAACTTTCCAAACATTCAGCTCATAGCGAAAACTTTCTCCTAATTACATTTCTACCTGCCTGTTCATAGAACAAGAACAAACACACAATTTCAAATGAAAATTATTTTCAAAGCGTATCTGCCCTGAATTTTTAATCGTGGAGGCCGCTGTGGGCACGTGGACCCCCTGGGCAGAACCTCCTCGCCCAGCTTCCCGCTGCTCACCTGGCAGGCCCTCCTGTGAGTGTCGCGTCGATCACGTGGTCATTATCCATGCGGAACATGTACACGCCACGGTTCTGAAAAAGAAAAGTCAGAAATTCCTCCACGTGCAAGTTCAGAGCCAGAAGACTCAGCCGGAGGTGAACGGAGACACAGCCTGTGCTGTGGGGCCACACAATCACGTCAGGGGACATGTAAGCACACGGTGCGAATGGAAATCCAACGCATCGGGACGCCGCTTGGGACCCCAGGCTCATCAGTCTACAGCTGTCTCTATGTGAGCACGCACACTGACCAGACAGAGCGAGACGGATGGTAAAACAAGGAAAACACAAGAATATCCCGATGTTAAGTAAAAAAAAAATCTTTAATAAAAGGGAAAAAAAGGAGGGGGCTGCTGGGCGGCTCAGTGGGTTAAGCATCTGCCTTCGCCTCAGGTCACGATCCCTGGATCCTGGGATCGAGTCCCGCATCGGGCTCCCTGCTCAGCGGGGAGCCTGCTTCCCTCTGCCCCTCGCCGTGCTCGTGCTCTCTCGCACACACACGCCTCCCTCTCAAATTCAAAAAAAGTATCCAGATGTGGCTTCCGTTCAAAACTGAGCCTCACAGGACAGTGCAACTTGGCCTTGTTTCCAGCTTTTCGATGGCAAAGGGACAGAAGACAGCCGGCTCTTACCTGAGACTCATACAGCTTCTCTTTCCTGTTTGCAACTTCATTTCGAATGATCGTGCCGATGTACTCGATGACCATGGTGTGCTTCTCGATGTCCCTGGCAGCATACAGGCCCAGCCCCTGTGGAGAAAACAAATAAAAAATGGAAAAAAAGAGTGTGTGTATGTACTTTAAAAATCACTTTGATTTCTTGGACAACAAACCTGACTCCCTTTCATACAAAGGCCACATCAAAGGCCACACTGAAGAACTTACCTAAACTCAAAGTCTTTTTTACTGAATATACTATCATCTGAAACAATCTTAATTATCACTTAAAATCATGCCATTACTATCTCACTTTGTATCTTTTACTAAATTCTGAAGGCGTATTTACAAAGCAGCACCACTGACTGGCTACCGTGTCCTGTCAGACCATCTTATCTTCCATGAAATTCATGTCGCGATCCGACCAACTAAGCAGGCCAACAGCTATAGCTATTACAGGCTATTAGCTTCTGGTATTTACTTTATCCCATTATTGTTTCTTTTTCTTTTCAAGAGTTTATGTATTTGACAGAGAGAGAGAGCAAGATAGAGAGATCACAAGTAGGCAGAGAGGCAGGGGGGGGGGGGGGGGGGGAAGCAGGCTCCCCGCTGAGCAGAGAGCCCGATGTGGGGCTCGATCCCAGGACCCCGAGATCATGACCTGAGCCAAAGGCAGAGGCTTAACCCACTGAGCCACCCAGGCGCCCCCATTACTATTTCTAAAAGGATAAGAAAGGACAGTAAACTTAGTAAGAAGTAAGGCTAACCACGAGCGACTATTAATACTATAGTCAGGTTTCAGATTTGGCTAGGACTTCCTGGAACCCAGAGCGAAAGGAGAACCAAGAGAAGTTACTCTGCTTTAATTACCAGGAAAGCTGGAAAGAAATACAGCTCTTCGAAAGGCAACTTTTCCCCCAAAGGTTCGAGGGCGCAGAGGAAGATACAGGAATCTGGACCAGGGAGAACTGCGCAGGCCTCTCCTCTGGCAGCCCGTCCTGTCTTGCCAGTAGTAAATCACAGACTATGTGCACCTTTTTAAGTTTTCAGCATTACAAATTCTGGAAAAATATGGACTACTTCCTTGAACATTTGACACTTTCTCGTGCCACTGAGTTTCTGCCTTCTCAACTCCAGCTGGCCGGAAGACCACAGTAACCAAGTAGGGAAGAGCGTGTGCTCACTGGGAAGCCCCCACCGTGGGGCACATGGTACCATGGGCCCGTCTCAGAGACTTTGGTGTGTGAACTGAATTATCTTCTGGGAAAAGAAATTTTATGCAA
The DNA here is from genome assembly GCF_022355385.1 of Mustela nigripes. Taxonomy (NCBI): domain Eukaryota; kingdom Metazoa; phylum Chordata; class Mammalia; order Carnivora; family Mustelidae; genus Mustela; species Mustela nigripes. The sequence continues at coordinate 4,865,398 of NC_081560.1, read as the reverse complement.
TATATCTGCTCAATTCCAGATATAACTTAGGTGAACGAATCAAAATACACAAAAAAGCAGTACGAATAGAGATCAATATAGTTTGCTATAAGAACAGACAAGATCATGGGGCACCTGGGTGGCTCAGTGGGTTAAGCCTCTGCCTTTGGCTCAGGTCATGATCTCAGGGTCCTGGGATCGAGCCCTGCATTGGGCCTTCTGCTCGTCGGGGAGATTTCTTCCCCCTCTCTCTCTGCCTCTCTGTCTAATCGTGATCTCTGTCAAATAAATAAATAAAATTCTTTAAAAAAAAAAAAAAAAGAACAGACAAGATCAATGGAAAAGAATGGAGAATGCAAGGCGATCACGCACATGTGAAACTTTCATGTGCACTGCTCACACAGCCGTACGGTGGTGTTATCACTCAGTGCGATACGGACGGGTTACTACATGGGGCTTCAACTAGTTACTCAATGGAACAGAATAGTCTTAAAACACTTAAAATTTCTGAAATCTGGAAATCCAAGAGACTACAAATATAATAAAATCCACTGTCTTAACCAAGACGAGAAGCTATAAAAAATTATGTACATTCGACTATGCAAAAATTCACTTTTATAAGAAAGAAAATACCAGACTTCCTCGTAGGCACAGGGTGCGTGGTGGGGAGTACATCTCCCAGCCAAGGTCTCATGAACTGGAAAACGGTCGGAGGAGGATGCGCAATTCACAGCAGAGCCGATCCGGCGGCAAGCCTGAAGCGCGGCCCGTTCGTCCGCGGTCAGAAACCGCAGGAAGGAAGCAGGACCAGGCGGGCGGAAACGCGAAAGGGCAGCAGCACAACAAATGGGAAAGGAAAGAGACAGTTTCCCAAATGCAGGAGGAGATGAGCTATGACAGCCATTCTGGCAAAGCAACAAGGTCTCCTAACACGCCAAGTACACACATCCCTCTGTGAGATTAGCGGCGGGCACGCTCTGCTTCACTCTAGTTCAATGTCTGGGAACGTCACGCAGACGCCGAGGAGAACGAAAGAACGAAACAGAGACACCAGGTGGCTCTCGAGGGTTCTCTGGGGTCAGCGAGTGCAGAAGCATGCAGCTCAGTCGACGCGAGCGGCTCCGCGGGGAACATCCGTGCGCAGACGAGGCTGCGTGGCCAGGACAGCGGCACAACACGCAGACCCTGGGCCTGAGCGATCAGTGAAATGACCGTAAGGGAGTAACAGTGACGCAGAAACAGGACAGTAAGAAGTGAACGAGCTGCTTGGGGATGTTTAAAATCGAAAAGGAACCGATGTGGCAGATGAGAAAGACACACCCCCCGGAGTGGCCACAGGACCCCCGGAGCTGGAGAGGCTGCATTCTCGACCCAACAGCAGAAGGAGCAGAAAGACACCATATTTCTAATAAGGAACATGGTACCAGATGAGACGATCAAGAGCAGAAAGAGCTCTTAGGTGACTTTTTTTAAACACAAAAGAAAGCTCCGTAGATACAGCAGAAGCCAAAGAACAATGACAGGGGAACCAACACCAGACGGGGGAGCGGAGGGCTGGTGGGGTCACAGGCTCCCGTCTGTTCACACTGGTCCTCTGGGGGCCCCACCGCAGGGGCCGGACCGAAAGGCATGCCTTAGCAGGCCCCCGTGATGCGGCAGCTAGCCTGGGCCCACCGTGTGACAGCCCCGACCTCATGCGTTCAAATTTGTCTACAGGTTCAAGAAGAAAGTAACTGAGGTGGGAACTTGCAGATGATCAACACGGAAACATTTCTCAGCCTGAAGGCCCCGTGCTCCAGGCTGAAAAGGGTCATCAAGTAAGGAAAGCAACAAAATAGAAAATAACCCAAACTTCGGCACATTTTTTTGTAAAATGTCCAAATATTAAGACTAACAAGAAGATCCTACAGTCTTCCCAAGAGGAGAAAACGTTCCCAAGAAAGGAACAAGAATCCGAATGAGTACGGACAATGGAACGTGGATGAGATTTTCACTGTGAAGGGATCCCGGGGGGTGAGTGGGGCTGGGGAGGCGGCGGCAGGCCCGACGGCGGTGCTCACGGGCGCGACAGCAGGTGGAAACGGGGGGCAGAGACAGCGTGGACTTGAGAGAGCTCTCCTGGGGGGGGGGGGGGCAGGTCCGCAACAGAACCTGAGGATGCCCTGGATCTGGGCAAACTGGGGCCAAGGTAAACAACTCGTGGATGGGGAAACACTCAGGATAACTGGGCTCAGGGACAGAGACATTTGGCAAAGTGAGCTCTGTGCCTCCATCCTAGGACACCCAAGGGAGATGCGGAGCAGACTAATCCGCGGCTCAGCGCGTACAGACTGTGGAGGTAATTTAAATGCTGAGCCCACAGATGACCCAGAAGGTCCTCCACACTCTAGGCACCAGAAAACACAGTGCTCTCGTGAGAAGACGGCTTCCGGAGGAGAACCCCACACATTGCTGCACCTGTTGAAAGTAGTTTCGCTTGTATTTCTCACGAGAATCTGAAACAGCTCTGGTGAGCGTAGAACACCGTGCCCCCGACTGCCCACGAGCCCTCGCTGAGACACGGAGATGCGAAGTCCAGTCTCCCCACTGGGGGAGGAGAAGCATCCAGGGTCGTATTCAGTCGCTGGTGCTACCAACGGACAAGACGGGACCGGATTTCCCAGACGTGATGCCCAGCCTCCGCCGCGGGAAGTCCTTTGACGACGCGACGCCAGCAGCCCGGACGGCCAGACCCCGGCCCGGCCCCCACCTCCCAAGCCCAGCGGCTCCTCACCTGGATGCGGGAGCGGGCCAGGTAGACGTTGGACTTCCACTCGGTCTTCATCTTGCGGTACTGCGAGGACTTGGAGTGCACGAACTGCTTGCTGTAGGGCGCGTTCAGCTCCCCCGTGACCGTGCTCTGGAAGGACTTGGAAGTGCTGGTGCTGTTCAGGGTGTGAGGCCTGCGCGCAGTGGCACGTCAACAGGAAAAAATGAAAGGAAAACTGAAGATATCTCCGAAGAACGCCCAAAGCCGAGCGGGTTCAAACTCTCACTGACAGGAACATACATGGAAAGCCGCCTAGCAGAGCCGCACGGCGAGTTCTCTGACGCGGTCGGCACCGACGCAGCCAGAGACGGCAGGTGGTAAGCAGCGGACAGAGCAAGCACAGAAACCACTAATACGCCGGGAAACCCTGGGCTGTACTATGTGAAGTTAAAACAAAATACCTTAACACAAACCTCTTGACATGGGCACTCATTTTAGGTTCGGATCGGGCGCAGCCTGTGGGGTTCACGGCGAGGGGGAGCTCCATGAGAGGGTTGCGGCCGTACCGGAAGGCGTAGTTCTCACACGCCTCCACCCCCGGGAGCTGGAAAGGAGCCAAACAGACACAGGGTGAACGTGCGTGATCAAGACCGCGACTGTCCTGAGCTGGCCTGGGGAGGGCCCAACCGGAACTTTCCGGAAGTAACTTGTCAACATACTCCCTGTGAACAAAATGGTCTTTTAACGCGTGTCCTGGTAGCCAGCCTGCACTCAGATCTACTTCAGCACTAACACCCGGAGTTCAGTTTCAAAGCAGAACGTCGTCAACCCTGGCAATTGCTCCTTGAAGAAAAAGACTAACCCACAGAACCGCCACAGGCCAAGCCACACACGTGCCGGCGCCACTTTAAGATCTGACTATCCCGACCCAGTGTGTCCTGACTTACAACTTCGCTCTTTCAACTTGTGTATCTGGAATTTAAAAATTAAATATAGTTAAAAATTATTGATATGGTTTCCTGTCTTGATTTCTTGCTTCTTCCAATTTGACTGCAATGAGCTAGGTTATCATACTCAGTTCCCTGAGAGTGTAGATGATAAGCTAAGGTTTATTTGTAAGACAGTTTTATGTTAAAGGCCTCTTCTAGAATATACTTCTTGTGAAATATTCCTCTACAGACATAAAAGATGCACATCACTTTAGGCAAGGCTCCACCGAAGGAAGGAAGCAGACCTAGAACTCAGTGGCTTGTGGGGTGTCCTCTGCTTCTCCAAAAAAACAAAAACAAAACAAACCCCACCAACCATCAGTGATTTTTTTTCTTGCTCAGGATAATGCCTTATAACCACACAACTCCTCAAAAGCATTGTGTGTAGACTCACTGGCAAACGTGTTAATCATCTTAGTCTTCAAAGACTACAACGAGAGGGCAGAGAAGACCATGTGCTCCTGCGGTCGCTGCCCAGCCCTGCTCTTCCCTCTGCCTCGTCTGCCCCCGCGCAGAGAACCTGCAGTGTGTGAGCCACCTCAGGGAGAGAATGCCACCATGCACTGAGGTGTCCCCATGAGTCACAGATGGCTTGCGACACGAAGAGAGCAAAGCACTACCTCAGAGTATCCTAGCGCAGCCCGTGGGGACCGCCACCTGCAGCGGCAAAGGCAGTCCCACTACCACACCCGGCCCGAGGCACTCACGGACTCCGCGATCCGCGCCACTGCAGACACCGTGAGCCCAAACAGGTCTTCTCCCTTCAGATACGCCGGGAAAAGCTGGAGCATTTCCGACTGTTTTCTCACGCATGCCACGGGCTCCAAAATTTTATCCCAAACACCTACACAGGGCCCAAACAGAAACAAAACAATTTAGAACGCACTTGCTCACCGCTGAACACAGAGGACGCAGGACGCGGCACAAACAGCCGAGACGGGCAAACCTCTCAAAGACAGTTTCCAAGTCAAGCCTGGGGGTGGTGAACCGACCACCCTACCACCTGCTTATCAAACGACAGTTTATTTTGAAGACTTTACGGAATTTTAGGGAAAAGAATGTGTTACATTAAGGAAATAAAACAGTGAAAGTGGAAAAGAAAGTTTAATGTAACAAATCCCAATAAGAACTTGATTCATTTTCACACGAGGCATATGACTTTGTATTTTTAACTGATCAGCCCAATTAGCAGTATCCAGAAGTAGGTTTCTTTCCTCTCAGATTTAAATTAAAATAGGAAATTCATATTTCCATTGGAATTATCTTCAGGGCATTTTCATACTTTTTTTTTTTTTTTAAAAAAAACAGCCAGAGTTAAAAAAAAAAACAATTCCCCGGTACACATCAATAAAATGACAGCCTATGCTCAGAATGAAGAGTCCAACTTCTAGCTCCAAATTTGTTCAGTGTCTGGTAATCCTCATACAAGGCAGCGCACCCCGCATGCTGTGAACACGGTTCTGACACGAGGAGGGTCCCCGACACAAACAGGCGACCCTCGTCCACAGTCACTGCTTTATCACTGAGCGCTCACACACGTATTCTGACTGTGGGTGCGCAAGTCTAGCAAGTGCTGACGAGACGGCCCAGCACAGCCGGCAGATACAGCGACACAAAGAGGCTAAGAGTCACATTTGGGAACCAAAAAATGCACATCTGTTTTCGTACAGTCTGAAACAAACAACAGAAAACGCGGCCATAAAACGTCAGCGGCCGGCTCTGCAGGGCACGCACGTGTGGGTCTTACCTTTAGGAGAGGAATCACTTAAGACCAGATCCTCGTGGCCTTGCTCCACGATCCTGATGACGAACACGGGGCGCCCGTCCTTCTCCTCGATGGAGCACAGGTAGCGACAGCGCCGGTTGGCGTAGCGGGTGCTCCAGTACAGGCGGCTGGCCTCGTAGCCCACGGGGAAGAGCGCTTTGGGCGAATGGAAGGCCTGCATCTGCTGCGGAAGCAGCTGGCCAATCGTGTGGAAGATGAGACTTCCCACGCGGAACGTGTGGTCGCGCTCCCCGCGCTGCACGATGCTGGCGATCTGTCGCACCTCGTCGCGCTGGACGTAGACCCGTCTGAAGACGGCGAAGTAACTTAACTCCTGCTCGTGAATTCCCTTTGGTTTGTGCATGGGACAAAGCATCGTTTTATCCTTAAAAAACATGCATTGTGCTTTAATGGCGCAGGTGAAGTGGTAAATGTTGGCGCAGCGGAAGCGGTGACAGCCGCTGGTGGCGCCCATCTTGTGGCAGAAGACGCACTTCATCTGCAGGCCCCTCCTCAGCGCCAGCTCCACGTTTATCAGGGCCCCCGCCTGGGTCTCGTAGACCTCTGTGGACCACAGCGCACAATTCAAGTGGACCCACAGGTCTAGGTCAAGGTTGAGCAGTCTTGCTGGCCCGTCCGTCAGCCCGTCCCCTTCCTCGTGACAGAAGCAACACTTCCGATAGTCTTTGGGCACGGGGTCCGGTTTGAGGGAAGTGCCCAGTTTCTTCAGAAACTCATCTATTTCGTCCTCACAAGGCGGTTTGAAGCCCCCCTTGGGGATGACGATGTGGACGCTCCACTTCTTCCACTTCATCCCTCGCCACTTTTTACTGATGGGCCGACAGTCTTCAAACCCGCCATGCACAGTCCTGAGCCGCGGCTTTAACTTGACCGTTACCTTGAGCTCGTCTGGCTTTGCCTCTACTTTGGCTGCTTCAAACGCTGGAGGGAAAGTGATGGGGGGTGACGCGGGGGGAGAAGCCTCCTCCTGGAGCTGCGGGAGGCAGTGCACGTCCAGAGTGGAGATGTTGTTGCTGTATTGATGGAATGCTCTGGAAGGCATCTCCTTCACGGGCGACGGTGGCAACGGCGGAGCAGATTCCTGCACAGCGAAAGAACAGAGGAGTAAGAAGAGCAGTTGGTCCCAGAGCAGGAAGCCAAGCAGCAGGGGGTCACAGGGCCTGTGCCCCGGGAGGGGTGGGGGACAGGGGAAGGGTCACACGCAGCAGAGGTGGACAGCAGACACTGCCCACAGTGCCCACGGGCTGATGAGAGCCGGGCCATGTCAGGAGTCCTGCCCCAGGCCTTCTGGACCAGGCTGTATCTCTGGAGAATGTTCTGCTCCTAAACCTTCTCAGACACTCCTCTCTGACCATAATCAAGCCAGAAAAATCAATGCTGAAGAGAGGAGCTATCCGGTTTAATTCGTACAATGGAACGGTGCTTTCCGTTGGACCAAATAAGAACTTCAGAACGTGATCTTCTCTGAGCTTATCCGCACTCGGAAACCCACGTCTGTCCATCTCAGGCGGAACTCGTCGGCATACGTATGAGGAAAGAAGGGGCAATGGTCCCCCATCAAATGCATCGTCTGGAACCCCTCCCTGCGGCTGCCCAGCTCTGATCCTGCTGCTGGAAGCGGTGAGCAGAGAGACAAGTGCCCAGACTTTCTGGGTGCCCTCAGGTTTCCCTGTTCTCACACGACCCCTCCAACTGGGCATCTGAGAAGACACACCTCACATAAATCCAGGAGCAGGCAAGAACTGCACACCAAATTTTAAAAGTATCTGGTAAAAAAGCAATTCTTCCTCTTACAGAAGTTGACACAGTAATTTTTTAGAAGACTGTATTTATTTATTTTGAGAGCATGAGCGGGGTGGGGGTGGGGGGGAGAAGGCAGAGGGAGGAGGAGACTCCGTGGAGTGGAGCAGGGAGCCCCGCCCTAGGCCTTCAGGACCAGGCTCTATCTCTGGAGACTGTTCTGCTCCTAAACCTTCTTGGACACTCCTCTTGATCCCAGGACACTGAGATCACGACCTGAGCCGAAGACAGAGGCTTAACTGACTAAGCCACCCAGGCACCCCAGCATATTTTAATTTAAAGTCTAAATCTATTTGGCATAGAGCTTGATTTCATTACACTGGAGACGACCACAGCCTCGTCTGCAGCGAGGAAGGACTGGCGGCATTCCCGCCCAAGCAGGCTTCCTTTAACACAGACAGTTCAAAATGTTTATCCAGGGGCGCCTGGGCAGCTCAGGGGGTTAAAGCCTCTGCCTTCGGCCTCAGGTCATGATCCCAGGGTCCTGGGATCGAGCCCCGCATCAGGCTCTCTGCTCAAAGGGGAGCCTGCTTCCCCTTCTCTCCCTGTCTCTCTCTGTCTGCCCCTCTACTTGTGATTTGTCAAATAAATAAATAAAAATCTTAAAAATAAACAAAAACTGTCAATCCATCAACCACACATTGATACACTTAATTCACACAGAATCAGGCACCACAGACCATTTCCACCATGACATGAGCAACATCTTTCTCCCCAAAATACAGCAGTGGGCTCACAACGTGTCTGCGAACAGGCTTTCCCATCAGGGTAAGAGCAATAAAAGCTTTAAGTCCTATTATTGTAATTAAGTCAAGATATTGGTAATTATTTCAGTAAAATTAAAGATATTAGTATTGGTGTTTTATTTATAAATTCTGAACTTTTAAGACATAATTCAAGTCTACCCCCTACCCACCGTCAAATAAGCTGAATTCATCTGAAAAAGCAGCACAGGCTGCCCTTCCTCGGGCATGCAGCATCTACCAAGATGCTACCCAGAGTCTAGGAAGCTCTTCTGTCCATAGCGTAACCCCAAACCATGGAAACCACTCAATATACGCTGTTCCCTGATGGAGACGGTCCTCAACTTACCTTGCTTTCTGAGTTTTTTGCTTGTGTGGTTGATGCATAAAGAATGAAGCAGTTATTACTACAAAAGACGATGTCCTTCTCCACTCTATTGGAGCTTTCTCGGGAATCCTGTGAGGCAAAGAGAAACGTGTGGGAATCTCGAGCCAAAGTTTCCTAAGAACACGTTCTATCCATTGTTGGTTTTTATGTTCTGTTAAAAGTGAAAGTAGTTCTCTATCTTAAAAGTAAAAAAGTAACTCCCTGCCAATATTTAGCATATAATTTAGCCAAAGAGAAAATAAGTGTATAAAAATAAACTTTATTATCCGTATTTTACTCTATTCAGACATATGGGCGTCTTATAATGTCCAATTTACCCGTCTGCTGTCACCGTTTGGTTTTAAGCTAAACACGTCAAATATACACTAAGGCTCCTGGGCAGAACCGGAGTCCCACAGAGCCGCCGTGACCGGGCGGGACACCTGACACAGCAGCGGAGCACCATAACCAAGCGGGACACCTCAGCGGAGGGACACCCTAGTACCTTGCTCACAAAGGCCAGGTCTCTGAACGACTTGCGCACGCCGCTCCCGAGGACCACCACCTTGCAGTGACAGCACCACTGCGGCCTGAGTGCCGCACTGTCTGCTCTCCCGGGACCAGAGTCCTTATATCCGGAGAGACCTAAGTGCAGAAGACGGCCATTAGGGAGCCACATTAACCAGCTACCCGATGCAGGTGTAAAGCTAAATCCACTCAGAACACGGCTCATCTGACATACCTGATTTTATTCTTTTTTTAATAAAAACCTTATCTCTCAAGCAGTGGTTACAGGGCAGCTATTACGCGTGTGGCCCTGGAGCACAGAGGGACACACCTGTCCTCACGCAGCTGAAACAGCGCTCACACACAAGGGGTGCGAGAGGACACCAACCCGCCACGAGATCAACATTCGCCCTACATGCAAAGCGAGTGGGGCGGGGGACACTACCTCTGCTTGAGGGCTAGGACAATAAAAAATGTTTTAGGAGAGACGGAAGAGATACATGTACAAGAGTCCTAAATGTGATCCGGGAAGTCGCCGAGGGCTAAGGAGAGTCCCAGGGCCAGGAGACAAGCGTGGTCAGGCACACTCGGGGCGTACCATCGCGTGGGCTGTGGAGGCGGAAGGCAGGACAGGGAAAGTGAGTGAGGCGAGAGCAGCCTGGAGGCCGAGCCCGGAAGCCCACGCGGGCAGCTCTGGGTCAGAGTTGGTGGATGAGGAGTGAGGCGCTGCCAGGCCCCGAGAGCGCGGCCAGGACTGAAACAAGAGTCCGAGGGAATGGGGCGAGGCAGCAGCCCTGGAGCAGCTCATCCGTGGGGGGAGCAGCTCATCCGTGGGGGGAGCAGCTCATCCGTGGGGGGAGCAG
>NC_081560.1:4845548-4855605 GCF_022355385.1 Mustela nigripes | reverse complement strand
GGCTCGTGAGGACAAGGCACAGGCCCAGCAAGACGCAAGTGGGGGTGCAAGGCACAGAAGGAGAGGGGCGCAGTCACAGGTGCTGGCCTCGCGTGCGCCCGGAAGCCAGGCCATCGGGGCGGCGGGCCCTCCGGGAGACACAGAACAAAAGCTGCGGAGGGCGAGCAGCTCGCAGAGGGAGCCGGCACTCCGCCAGTGCCCCGGTGACTCTGACTCCCAGCCACTAAGGTCAAACCACAGCACAGAAGACGGAGCACCCACAGGAGGCCCAACTACCCAGGACTACATACCAACACGCCACTACCTGTTCAAAACTAAAGTGGGATTTTATTTTGATTTTTGAAGTAAGATGTAAAAAAAATTTTTTTTAAGATTTTATTCGACAGACAGAGATCAAAAGCAGGCAGAGAGGCAGGCACAGAGAGAGGGGGACACCGAGCAGAGAGCCCGATGCGGGGCTCGATCCCAGGACCCTGAGATCATGACCTGAACCGAAGGCAGCGGCTTAACCCACTGGGCCGCCCAGGCACCCCTTGAAGTGAGATTTTTAAAGAGAATAAGCTTGTGAGTGGAGAATGAATCTGAGGTTAACAAAAGGCAGACTGGCTCACCATTGCTTGTTGGAGGGAAAGGCCCATCGGGCTGCTTCAGCCGGTACGAGCTGGCTAATCTGGGAGGGTTTGCAGGTCCTGGCGGCGGCCCACGAAGAAATAAATGCTGTCGACACTCCAGGCCTGGGTTTACTCTGTGGCTACCGACCAAACCCATTGATGGAACATCTGGAGCATTACTGACCTCATAGCTGTTAGGAATTCGGACGTGAAGAAGGTCGGAAAATGCAGCCACCACACTGCTAATGTTCTAGAACACAAGTGTAAACACAGAGTTAGCCCCGGAGGCCACAGTGAGCCACAGGCGTGGGTGAATGCCGTCTGCCGGACATGCACGGTGCGAGCAAATCCAGCCACTTTCACTTATACTTAAGAGTCTCAGGGGAAAAAAATAATCGTTTTAATGGATCAGTACCCCCATCAAGCTTTCCTGAGCAGAAATCCTCACACAAGGATCTCAATTAGCGTGACGCATTTGTGCGACCGTTCAAGTATTCGAGCTACGGTCACCGCTGCAGGAGGGAGGGAAACCTAGGTCTCACCGCTGGGCAGAAACTGCCTCGAGTGGACTTCGTCCAGTGCCGGGCAGAGAGCGCTGTGTCCCTCCCCCCACCCACCGGGCTAAGCTGTACCAATGGCCAGAACGTTCTATCACTGGACCATAGTGTGGGGGCCAACATCCTCACCGAACCAAAACAGAAAAAAATTCTCAGGAATTTATTAGCATTTGATCGGGGCAGCTGCTACCTGGACGTTCGCACTACTCCTGTAAAACTGAGCGCCGACCAAGTTCTTTCTCACGGCTCTATTTTCTATGTGTAGTTCTCAAGAGGTTTCTCTCTGAAGGACACACGCTTTACCAAGAACATGAGAACACGAGCTTCATTTTGGCCTGGCCTCCCCGGAGAGCCACGTGACGCTCACTCAGGGTCTCAGAAGCAGCCCGGACACCGGACCGCTCGTCCTCGCTCTGGGGGCTTCTGCCCGCCACGACCCTGCTGTGCATGTCTCGCTCTAAGCCGCCCGACGCCCCGTAAGAACGTGGACAGTTTATGATGTTAAAAAGGAATTTCGTCTTTACCTCGGCAGCCGTAGGATGCAGGGTTATTGCCACAGATATAAGACCCGATCTGGGACCGTTTGGGGATGAACCAAAAGGTGGTGTGAAAAATAAAGTGCCTGGCTCAGCTTTGATGTCATTCCTTCTCGATTCCAAACCTTAAGTGGGGGGAGAAAGAGGAAGGAAGGAGAGAGGGAAAGTGGGGAGAAAGGAAAGATGACGGAGTGTTAATGGCTTTTCAAAATCAAAACGTGAACGTCAGTAAACCGGCAGACGGTAACGACAAGTACTTTCACCGAGAACGTTCTGTACCTTTCCCAGCACTGCTCGGAAGAATCGGAATAATGGGCGACGGCACGGGCTCTGGAGGCTCCTCTTTGACCAAGGACAAATCTGGGTATCTGCTCACTTCCATCCCCACCACACTCTCAGGGGAGGACGAGGGAACGAAACTGTCAGGAGTGTCCCGATCAGCACCGTGATCCTGAATCCTGAGAGAAGAACACAGATTACACGGTCGACATGGGCACGTCCACCACTGGGGGCTTCCTGCAGACCCAGCCCTGCCCACTAGCGGGACCAGGAGGTTCCCCTGGATAATGGCAATGACGTAAGAAGCCAAAGAACAGGTTCGGGGCCAAACAAGAAATCTCTCGGAAAAAGACCCAAGAAACACATCCAACTATGAAGCAATTTAATGAACTTCAACACCAAAGTGTAAAAGACTTGCCAAGACGTTCAGATTACCACATAGCAGAAGAAGGACGATACTCACACCTCTGGCTAGTTCCAGGTCCCTGAGACTATGGAACAGTCTGCAGCCAGAAAAGGAAAGAGCCATCTCGCACACCCCCACGGGCACACCCGCAGAGCCCTCCGGGCTGCTGCTCATAGAGGCAACGGGGGGGGGGGGGGGGGGACCTTTGTCATTAGAGTTTCACAGGCCTTTATTTTTCCTAATTGATCAAGTACAGTGGAAGAAGGGAATAGTCTAGCCCAAGAATCTAGAGGTTAACTAGGGTAACTGAGGTCAGGGGGCAAGTGTGGTGTCAAGCCACTGCTGTAGGGTACCCCCAAATCTGGGGTCTCCCAGCACCCCCAAAAGGAGACACTGTTATGTGGAGAGAATTTGAGCAGTAGCATTATGAGGAGACCCAAGAGTGGCTTCAGCTTCTAGAATGGGTCCCTGTGAAGCAGTAGTGCCCTACCCTAGGGCGCAACACACGCATATAACTGCCCCCGATTCAGGGATCGAGCAAGCTCCAGCAGCACAATGCAGAAGAGAGCAGGGAGACTGGATTCTAAATCTGGACAAGTAACGTCTTTTTGGCCCACAGTTGTCTCCTTGGTGGAGTAAGGGACTTAATCTACATGATGTCTCATCAAGCAGAGGGCAGTTATCCGATTAGCTAAAGGAGAATCACCGGACGAAGTACATGAGAACCTTTCCTAGACCTAACGAGGTGGGGTGTGGTTACCTACTAAGGGAAACGGTTTCTCCCCAGAGTCTTGGGTCTAAAGAGCTAACAGAAAGAAGTACAAAACTGGACGGGCCAGTCCTTAAATCCTCCTCCCCAAAGGCATTCTCCAGGATCTGTGACTGCTGCCCTTTGATTTCAGACATCTGCAAACATCAGTAAGTGACAATGATCTCCGAGATATTTTGCATACAGACTCCTACTGCCTTAATGTCCATTTACGTGTTGAACTTAAACCATCTAAGAACTGAAAAATGTACAAACTAATTACTTTTAATAGTTAAGAATGTCTTATAAACTAAGTCCTAGAGAAAACCATTCAAATTTTCACCCCTTCCATGTTTTTACATGCTATCCCTGCAATCCGTACAGACACGCTATATACATATTTTTTAAAAAATGAAATACCTAAAAAATGTGCAAGAAAAAGAACTTCTACCTTAATTCTTCCTGATTATTATGAGGAGGTGTTGGCAGGGAAGCTGGAACATCCACTGTCTTGGGGCCTTGAGCAATAGCCCTGGCCAACAAGTCATCCTGGGGTCTGAACGGCAGCTGAAATGGTTTAGGTCCTAGACTTTTGGTAACTGGAAAAGCGAAAACACAACCAAAAACAGATTTAGTCAAAACGGATACATGGGGGAGAAGAGAAGGTCACGACTTGACTGCCTTTTCACCAAACACAGCTGAGAAAGGCACACTCCTCAGAGGTGTGCGACTCAGAGCGGTACGGTCATACCTTCATGGCTCATTAATACTCCAGCTCTTCCGGCAAGTTCTTCAGTTGTCGCAAAACCATTTGCCATCTTCTGACAAGCCATAGGAGGTGGTGTAGGAGGAAGAGAGGCAGGGGGTGTTGGAGGATTACTTAAATTATTCTGCTGCAGGAGACCAAAAAATTTTAAATTATATGCTACAGAGCAAATATGCCATGACCTTGCTAAAACTTAGTTCTGTGAATTTTTAGCACATGGAAGCAAGGCTACAGAAATGTCATCAAGACGTATCTTCATTCCTAAATGAACACCAAGAAGAAAAATAAATGGACAAGGCCAGGAGGTTTTTTGGTGGGAGAAATACTCGGGCTTATATGGACCAGTTCGCCATTTGCTTACTCTGCCCAGCTTGAGTACTTGAAATTAAGAACCAAAGTAACATTATTCTATTCTATACATCTTTCAAATTTCATTGTTATAGCCAGTGAAAGACAGCTTTAAAATTCCACCAATAAATTGCAGAACGTTCTCAAGAATTCCATTATTCAATTCTCATTAAGATATGCCCCAGGTCCATTAAAAGAAACAAAAAACAAAAACAAAAAAACCTTGAGAATTTGTGGTCCTAATCCTATCATTACAACTCATAGCCTCAATATTAGAATCTGGACTGTCCAAAACCTCTGTAAGATGCGAAAGTCTTAGCAATAACACGGAAATGGCTGACTCGTTAACAAACGGGAGTCCCCTCCAAACACTTCTCTCTGCTTAGCATGTCATCGATTTGTCATTGTTCATGGATGGGTCCGTCTCTCAGGGATTGTTGGAATCTACCAATAATACCGTGAGAATCGAGTGTAAGGTGAAATTACAAATCTTGCAAAGATCGGGGATCTCATGAAGGTAATGAAGTGTGTTGGAGAGCAGCTCGCATCAGAAGAGAAGGCATTTACAAGAGTGAGGACAGGCTCTAACTGAAGAGAAAAAGCCGACAATGACAATAAATGGAGCGTCACAAGAGAATGACTTTAATACTAAAGTAAGAAGAGAAGCCCTCCAGAAAACTGATGATACTCTCAAATATTTTTTGCAAAAAGATCATTTTACGTAAGTCAGATGTGAAGTAAGAATGTCTAAATAAGGCTATTATAAAACGTTGCTAAAACAGTAACCCCAAAAGATAAATTTGAGTTAGTTTGGTATTTTAGTTTAAGAATTACTGTCTAGTTGTATTATTACCTAAATCATTAGACAAAATACACTTTTCAATTTTTTTCATTTCATTTTCCAGGGAAAACTGCTAACTACATCTTTTATTCTATTTACTATGTATTTGGATTCTTTTTAAAGAGTTAATAAAGGTTATAGGAAAATGGGTATTTTCTCTACCATGGAAATACATAAGGGATGTTCTTCACTATTTGTATTCTTACCTATAAAAAATTACAAATATTTATGTTAGAAACTCTTCATCCAGGGAAATTTTCACCTTTTAGCTGAACTAATAAAGTTTAAATGAAACTTCGAAGATTAGATGGAAAAACAAGACAAGCTCTCCCAATTCTGATATGGTATCCAAAGAGGAAGCAAGGTAAGACCTTGGCGAAGAAACATACCTTGTAGATCAACTGAGAATAGTAATCCGAAACCCCTTCAAGGGTAGCACTGCCAAAAGTTCCTAGAAGTCGGCTCCCACTATTAAATTGGCCACTGCCATAAGGAAGAAAGTGCGCAAAGTTCACTCCAATGATTGGTTCCATTAGAGGGAGCAGAGAGAGCTGCTATTAAAAAACACATTGAAGAGTAATGTACACGGTCAACAAAACAGAGCGTTTCGCAACTTTTCTAAGACCCAAGGCAACTTAGTCCAATAAGGCGTGACAAAAACAAGACTTAAAAATTTCGAGTATCAAAATGCTAGAGTAAGTAAGTGAGAGAGACCACAGAATCTCTAGGATATATTTAAAAATGAGCTTTACTCTCATCTGTCTTAAAGGGATGCTACCAGGCCTCTAGCAAGAAAAACATGTTCCTTATCTTTGCTCAGCAAGAATCAGGGCATGAAGGGAGGCCAGGGACCCCCCGTGGCACTCTTAGGGGCCGTCTCCCACCCTCTGTGACAACCACAAAGGCGTAAGAACAGAGTTTACTGCGGGGAGACCGGCAGCTGCATTTCCTTGCATCCAGAGTCACGAGTAACCCAGACAGTTCCTCTTGGTGCTGAGGCTGCTCCTTCTGACCACAAGTAAATCCTGACCGTCACCTACCAATCCATCTGTCTTACTGCCATTTTCGGGCGCCAATAGGATATGGTGCGGTTTTGCTCGCAATCAGGAAATCTACTAGACTCTTTGTTGAGACATCACTTATCTTTATAATTACTTTACTTAGGAAATATGGCGATAAGAGAAAATTTCAGTTTAACGGGGTTGAAAACGCATGTGACGCCTCACTTGACTTTTTAAAGAAAGGAGCTGCTCCGAGCGACTCACCTGCTTCAGGTGGGTAAAGGAGTCGGCGGTGGCGTACATCGCTGGTTTCTCCTCTTCATCCTTCTTCCTTTTCTTGGAGCGAGGTGCGGCCTTCTCCCCTGTCCTCTGAGTCCGTTTGCTTCGAGGTTTCTTGGTTTCACCTCCTCCATCTGTTTTTGGCAATTGGTTGTTGCCACATCCAAAACCACCGTGCACCGGAGCCTCCAAAGTTCGCTAATGTAATTGGAAAGGTCGAGAGGTAAGTGGACTGTGCGCACGCCGGCCCCTGAAGTTCATGCCCATCCAGTCCTGTCCCATGACGCACCTTCCTAACGGGTACTATGAGTCAGGGAAAGGCAGTGGCCTCTTACGGTCTGTTTTCTGAGTGATCATCCCCTTTTCAAACACTATTCTCAAGTACAGAAATTGGTAAGCTGCAAAGCTTGCAGAAAGACCAGAATTCTTAATGTGGCTACTCTCCATCTCAGAGCAAGCATTACTCCTTAGGTGGGACCACCCGTGCAGACCGGCGCTCCCTGGTCCTGCTCTCTGGAGACTGTGGGGAAGGTGCGCTCTTGGCCGGGTGCCCACGACAGCCCCTGCACTGCGGTCCTGGGGAGTTCTTTTGGGTTTCCCTTAGGAATGGGTGAAATACAAGGTCTGTCCATAGCCTATGCACCTTCGCTGAGAGGAACAGCTAGCCTTGGATCAGTAAAAATAAACAAGGCCGGACATTCAAATTAGCTCACGGTCACAAATGTGACTGGGTAATAACGGCTCTATACTTAAAGTCCATGAGAGGGGCTACACGTACGCTAGCAAATGAGTGCCCCCGCCCCTTTATTTAAGCCTTTCTCTTTACTTAATGGCTAAGAAGAAGTGAGAATAAACCAGTCCTTGAAGAGGTTCTAGAAGGTACTGCTGTCAATACCTAATAATATGGAAATATTTTTAGGGGCCATTGGTTTTAAATGTTACAGTTATACTTTGTTAGATAGGTAACTAGAGTTGCTACATGTATTTTGATGTATTCTGCACTGAATCTTTGAGTGCTTGAAGATTACAGTTTCCGGTTTTACTCTAAATGGCTTGGACAACGCATGGCAACATTTTTTTCTGTAAACAGACCAGCAGTAACATTTCAGACTCTGCAGTCCAAACAGCACCTGTCGTAACCACTCAACTCTCTGCCCGGGCAGCGCACTCAGCAGAGAACAAGTGTGGCCATGGTCCAATGAACTTTTAAATCCATGGACACTGAACTTGAATTTCATATAATGTTCACATGTTGTGAAATATTACTCCTTAGATTTTTTTTTCAGCCATTTGAAAATGTAAAAGCCATTCTAAGCTCAACAAGAAAGGGTAAAATGTCCAAGCAGGCTCAGACTACACATCCCAGGACGAGATAATGGTTCTCAAAAAAGCAGTCCCAGAGTAGCAAAAGGAGTACCTCCTGGGTGGGGTGCGTCAGAGATGCATCTTCCCTGGTCCCACTCCAGACCTCCTGAAGGAGAAACTCTAGGAGTGAGGCCCAGCACCCTGTGTTTCAACAGGCCCTTTAGGTGATGCTGATATATTCAAATTCTGCCCCTCTCCATGTTCATATGCAGAAGAACCACCATGGCTCTTATTAAAGAACACATTCTGATTGGAAAGTCTGTTCTGCAGATTAACATTCTGCATTTCTTAAGAAGCTCCCAGGTGAGCTCAATGCTACTGATCCCCAAGGGCTGTCCTTTGAGTAGCAAGGACCTAAGAATTTCTTATTGGGTTATAAGAGATTAATAATGTAGTTGTTTATTAAGTACGTTTAGGTCAAGCACTTTAAGTGCACTGCAGACATTATCTCTAATCCTCACAACTACTGTAAAAAGCAGGCATTATCACATTTCAAAGAATACTTCTAATTACAGGAGAGCACAAAGGTTAAAAAATCATCCAAATGTCTGCCTGAGATAAAAAGTTAACATTTTAATGTATCTGTGTTCAGTATGTTACTTATGCCTACAGACACTGTGTTAAAACACAATGGACACACTTTGTATTCTTTTATTTTAGTGGCCTGACACATTGTTTCCCATAATATTAAACATCCTTATATAGCATAAATTTTAGTGGCTGCAACAACAAAAGAGAAAAAAAAAAACAACACTTTCAGATATAGCTTAAAGAAACAATAATTTTAAAAAAAAAGAAACAATAATGTAATCAGTAACTACTATACTAAACTTACTTTCTCTGAAATTCTCTCATTTTTTTTCATTAATAGAACATTAGCTATGCATGTGGTTGCATCTTTGCATATTTTAGAATTTTATATTCCTATGCCAGATTCCTCAACTTGTAATCAGTAGGTCAAAGGTATGTACCTTTTCCAGACATTACCAGCAGAATGTGTTTTAACGGTTAATCCTTGCAGCAACCCTACATAACAGGGAATACTACTACTCCTGCTGTGTACAGATGAGGAAATCAAGGTATAGAAAGGGCCGAACATGCCCAGACCATCCTCCTGGTAAGTGATGACACATGAACTTTATACAGGCTGAGGAAGAACCTCCTAAACCTCCCAGGAAGGCCCTACTACTCACTGCACAGCAACCAGGAAGGTGCTCTTCTCCTAACCCCAACTCACATGTGAATAAGCAGACTGAGCATGGATGAAAACTTGGTCTACCCAACTACCGCCACAGTAATTTTGCCTGTCATGTGACTAGAAAGTAAATGGGATTTCATCATTTGTAAACTGGGGGTAATAAGTGTTCCTGCCAAATGACTAAATGATATCTCAGGCAATTGCTCAGCATAGGATACCTACCTGGAATATGGTAAGGCACCATTACCCTTAGTAATAAGGCACCCGACCCCTTGTCACCCTCCTAAACGGATATGGGAATATGTGACACAGTCCAAACATGTATACATCTACAAGTGATCTCACTCCTTTTTCTATCATAACATCCTCTCTATATAACATAATCATCAGTACTAAGACTTCAATCCCACACACTGGGTACTTATGTGCTAATACTATACTAAGTACTGAGAATACAAAGGTCCTCAGGACATAGCCTCTGCCCTTCAAGAAGCTGTTGCAGTGGCATTCTAAAGACTGCTATGTGAGCACATGTGCATCGGCGCATCTGCAAATGGCTGAGCTGAGAAAGGTCTAGGGAAGATGATTCTAGAACTGAGTTGTAAAAGAAAAGAAGACATTGGCCAGATGTGAAAAAGAAAGGATAGCAACTGGCAGAAACAGCTGCAAATGGCCCCACGTGGAAAGGTGAATTCAGAAAGGCCTTCAAGGGGATTGCAAGCAGTTAGGTATTCCTACGGGGACAGAATGCAGTGGAGAAAGTGGTTAGAGACTGGGTAAATTGGTGGCGACAAATAAGACTGAAAAAATGTTACCACTAAAGTTTACAGAAGTTAACTGAATCTATCAAGGCAGCAGCCAAACTCTACAAAATGGTCAAACACACAAATAAGAGAAAACAAAGAGTAAGAACACTTGCTACAAGAATGGCTTCATTAACAACCTTAAAAATGAAAATCTGAACAAATTTACCACTTCAGCCCATTCAATTAAGAAATGAAAATTGGGGGCGCCTGGGTGGCTCAGTGGGTTAAGCCGCTGCCTTCGGCTCAGGTCATGATCTCAGGGTCCTGGGATCGAGTCCCGCATCGGGCTCTCTGCTCAGCAGGGAGCCTGATGCGG